>NC_092567.1:1296713-1459213 GCF_037975245.1 Apostichopus japonicus
GTATCTACTTTTAGAGACTGTTACTATTAAGTGTAAGATTATCTTATATATGTCTTGTTTTGACAGATCTTCGTATTCTGTCAATTGTCTCTACTTTTACAGACTGTTACTATTAAGTGTTAGATTATCTTATACATGTCTTGTTTTTGCAGATCTTCGTATTTTGTCAATTGTCTCTACTTTTAGAGACTGTTACTATTAAGTGTAAGATTATCTTATATATATCTTGTTTTGACAGATCGTCTTAGTCTGACAATTGTCTCTACTTTTAGAGACTAAGTCTATTAAGTGTTAGATTGTCGTATATATGTCTTGCTTGAACATATCTTCGTATTTGGCAATTGTTTCTACTTTTAGAGACTAAGTCTTTAAGTGTAAGACTATCATATATATATGGGCTTAGATGTTGAGAGTTGGCAATTTACTTTATAAAACCCTCCAGTACAAACTTTCTGACATCAAATTGATCGTTACAATAGTAGAACTACGGTCGTCACCTAACATTGATGTCATCTTAGCAAAAACAAAAGCTATTGGATTACTCAACTTAATTATAGAATTATCTCATTAAAAGAATAAATTATGTTTAGTTCTCACGTGTTCCCAGCCAGTGACGCTTTCCTGTTGTTCTATATTTTTTTTCTATTTCAGCAGCAGCAGCTGACGCTGATATGACACACAATAATACATTGGCTCAACATGACACAACAAAATCAACTGAACGACCCGATTCTACAACAGAGGAGAGTGTTAAGAGTAAGTGTAGCCAACTATAAGTTACCGTTGACAGAAATTTTAATAATAATCAACATATGTTAATTTCTTATAAAGTTATTGTTGGACATTTCTTCTACCAATATCATCATGGTGAACTAACAATGTTTGAAATTCCAATATAAACTGAAATCTTCGGAATATATTTTATTTCTGTAGAACTGATAACAATATTAAGCGAGAAATAGATCAAAGGAAATTCTTGAAAGATGAATCTTTTTGTCATTCCTTTTCAATTTCTCTCTCTCTTTTTTTACGACTGACTTATGACTTGAACAGAACAATCGATTATTTATTTATTTCAATTTAGTATTATTATTATTTTAAATTTAATCCTTTTGCGGGAGAAGGGGGGTTGGATTGGAGAGGGGGGGGGGGGATATCATCCGTTTACATACTGTTAAATTGATTAAATATCAGTCCAACAGGAGGATGCGTTAACCTTTATAGATAGCAGCCATATATATGACGTAAATTAGTCATTTTCTCTGATGAACCACAATTCTATATCAAAAGCGCAATATGATTATTTGCCCTTAAACAAAAGGAGTCGTTAACAGGTACACATACGTCAAGTTCTACCGTTGATAATTGTGAAAGAAAGCTACTTCTATTGTGTAGTTTGAATATTTGTATGATAATTGTCATAGCAACTGAAGATGATAATTTTATACGAACTTGGTACAAAGGAAGGAAATATATGATGAAGGTAGTCTTTCTCCTTCATACATTTACAAGTCAAACATATCTTCTTGACAAGCTACTTTTAATGTTTTGTAACTGCTGCTACTTCGGTTACCATTAAAATCAAACGGGGGCCATTATACATGTTTTCAATACGCAACCGTACTGTTGCTTCAATAAGAAATAATCACGTGTCTTCTACTGTGTGTATATTTCATGCGGTGTGATAGGATAAATACCATCCTTATTGCAAAGTACATTCACATCCTTTCTGTTTACCTCAATCATCACCGTACGTACACAGTACATAGGGAAAAACTGTTTCCACGACAAGTGTAATTACAAACCAAGAGACTTTGGTATCAGAGAGTGTGCGTTGGGATGGGGACGATGCGGGCGGGTAGTTAGTGTTACATGATGTCTATAGGATTGATTAAAAACATTGTAATATTAGGTTATTAACATAGCTTGGCAGCCCTCATGTTTCACTATTGGTTACCTCCTCGTGATGCAACAATGTAGACTCATGCAACACTACATATTGTACTAGCTATTGATCGTATGTTATCATGGGTTTCTGCTGATTGACAGAAACAAGGAAAACGGAGCAGAATTTCGCGATATGTCATATACTGTGTTGGTACTATATCTACAACACGAGGCCTACCAGAAGTTTAAATGTAGCATGCAGAGACAATAATTTTGATATCAATCTCCACAGGTAGACCTGCAGGCGGGTTTTATTCATTTGTCGTTCATTTATTGAAGATGACGATCTTTTTCATTAAACACTGTACTAGAGGGGGTGTCAAAAAGGTGCAAAAGTTATGTAACTACATCAATTTGTTTTGTGGAATTGTATGCAGTTACTTGTAACTGCCCAATCAGCACAGAAAACAATTAAGGGGGAAGTGCTTACGCACCCGTCGCATCCCCTTTCCCTTCCCACGCACACCCTGCGTAAGGGCGTACAAGATCATAGCCTAATTTTACGTTTATTCAAATATTTAATCAGTATGAAAATGTCATCTGAAAAATAATTGATATTGAAACAAAGAATAACTAACAGGAAAAACGTGTTAGATTGTTTTTGAGGAATCTCTACTTCTTTTCAATACACGAAGTGACATACATTATCTGAACAGGTAAAAAAGCAGTTTGAATGTGGCCCTATCTATTTGCATTAATGCTTTGGAAATTATATGTTTAGCTATTGCAAGTAGACTTTATGTTATAACTGTATGTTTTTCTTATTGTAACAAACCGGGCTTTAACCGGGCATATTTACCTCAAGATACGTGATTTCTTTGATTCGGAAACAATTGATATTTACGTACATTGTCATATTTATATATCCTAACCGGCTTTGAAGCTCTGGAAATACAATCAGGGTCCATAGCCCATAGTGGTTAGAGTGTCCGCGTATAAAGAGGGTTTGACTCCCGGTGGAGGCTGGAAGTTTTTTCACTGTACTGGATTTTCCAACTCACTACAATTTCAAATATATATATATATATATATATATATATATATATATATATATATATTGCTATATTAACGATGTGCCTATATAAATATCATTTCCGATTATAGAGTTTATAGTAGATAGTTTCCCTCAAGCTGTAGTGTTGCAGTACGTTAAGCGATTTTTCAGGTATTTATTAGTACTTATACAAAAACGTCTCTTAACCATTACCTATTTTGCGCGAAATACTTTTTCCTTTCACTTGATCATCTACATTAACAGATAGAAAGGAGATATAACTGTAATGATCACCAAATCCCATATTTGTAATTCATGGCCATATACGTTCTAGGAATCAATTGATATTTATTATATCGTGCGATAAATGTGTTCTTTTTAGATTACTGTCCTGGACAACTTTCATATCCAAAAGATTGCTATGAGGTTCAAGAGAACGGTGATACTAGTAGTGGCGTATACACAATACAACCAGACGACGCTGATCCATTTGAAGTATATTGTGACATGGATACTGACGGTGGAGGCTGGACGGTGAGTTCTATGTCTAAGATTGTACAATAATACAGTTAATTTAATATCAAAATTAAAGGTCAATTATGAAACTGTTTTACGTCAGACTTAGAAAATCTGTACGATTATGCCTAAGTCAAAATCATAAGTTTGATATAAAATAGGAATTTTATTTAATAAATACAAAAGTTTCCTTTTTACATGGTCGCTTCAAAGAAATGCCATGTATTACAGTGAACGCGTTGTATCATATCATTCACAGGAGAGTTACTTTCGTAGATAACAGTACAAATTGACATATTAATCACTCTTGTGAATGACACAACTTACCACGGTCTGTAAAGTAAATCACTGACGAGTAACTGTTAGTGTCTACGCTGGAGATAATTATCTTCTACACATAATGCAGTCAACATTAAATGTTTTGAGGTAGTTTTCATAAACGTTTAGTAGTACCTACAATTTAATATTGTATTTCCGTTCTCATGCATGATACCTATAACTGACAATATCAGTAATGTTGTATATTATCCATAACGTAAACAAGTACCTGTTACAATAATTTCACATTTACATTCAAAGTAACACTCTCCTGATAGAATTTATTCAAAGACATTTACGTTTAAGCAAAGTTATTAATGTATTTTTCTTATAAGGTATTTCAAAGGCGAGAAGATGGTTCCGAAGATTTCTTCAGAACTTGGAACGATTACAAAGATGGTTTTGGTTCTTTGGAAGGAGAACATTGGTTAGGTTATGAGAAGTTATACTCCTTGCCAATCAGAGGAGGTATGGACTCCGTGTAGACTTGGGAGATTTTGAAGACGCGACACGATTCGCCAAGTACGACTCTTTCGTCATCGCCGACTCGATCGACAATTATAGATTGCAACTTGGAGCATATTCTGGAGATGCTGGTGAGTATTTGCGACTCCGTTTTCCAGGCATAACCTTTGAACATTCTGGGTCCCTCTTAGTCTACGCAGTCGATACTTTGAAGCTCTGTTATATAAGTACTGCTACATATACTTGTTCTAATGTTTGATCTAATTTGAGATTTGTTAAGGATTTGGACACATAATATTAATGCAGTCTCAGTAGTCAATGAATACTTGTGCTTCATATTTGTCATCAATGATACCAAACAGATTGTTTACAAATTTCTTATCCACTGCAAAAAAAAAGCTTGCGAGCCATGAAGGTTGAGCGACTTGTCTCGTAACTTGTCCAGAAAAAGATATTTATCATCGATGTAACTCCACCAAATCGGATGACGACAATGACATAAAACAAGCATAGGTTCTTTAAGATGTAACATGAAAGAGGCAGATGTCCAACTATTCTCTTTCCTCTATGTGCATCGTCTGTGTGGTCCACATCTCGGAATCGGATTTGTTCAACAGTCACATCACCCAGCACACACACACACAAAACAAAGGTTCCATCCCATGCATCACATGTTATGTTTCTTACGCCTTCGTAATTGTTTAACCTAGTTATTAATTAGTACACATTGTTACACCCGTCACACAGTTGATCTTTCTATCCTTTTCATCTCCTAAGCTTTCTCATTTCCATCGTTCAGTCTGTCGTCGTTTAGTTGCCTGTCCATCTATCTAGTTTTAATGTGTTCTTTCTGTTTTCGATTCAGTTGCTTAAGAAGAAGTTCCTGGTAAGATCGAAAAGCCAAACCATCTTCCTTATACATTTAGTTTTGTAATAATGAAACCATGCTTAGATAAATTTGTAAAGGGCAATTGTACTTGGGACTGATCGGTTCTGTCCCAAACAGTTTTCGTTGGCAAAGGATATGTAAGAGGTACTCTGAACTTGATATGACCAACTTCAAGCCTCAATATTTGATCCAAGAGGGTCACGGAGAGCGATAAGCTTTTGTTATCGCTTTCAAATTGATAAATGGTCACACGTCGTATATCAATTGAAGTAATAACGTCATCGGTATCGTCTAACGAAAGTAACAACGTAACCGTCATCGTCTTAATAAAATTAGAACGTCACAGGTCTCGTCTCCCGAAAGTTAGAACGTCACTGGTATCGTCTTACGAAAGTAAGAACGTCACCGGAATCGTTTTACGAAAGTTAGAACGTCACCGGTATCGTCTTACGAAAGTTAGAACGTCACCGGTGTCGTCTAACGATGATTGCCTTTTCTCGTTGCAGGTGATGCTATGGCCATTTGTGACAACGAACAATTCTCTACCCGTGACATGGATAACGATGTATGGGAAAATAGCTGTGCGTTGACCTTTAAAGGAGGATGGTGGTACGAGAAATGTCATTACGCCAACCTCAACGGTGCATATCTGGAAGGAGTTCACTCATCATATGCTGATGGAGTCAACTGGCAACAATGGAGAGGCTATTACTACTCCCTTAAATTTTCCGAAATGAAGTTGAGACCGATTTGATTTCTCATCAGCATTCTATAAAATGATTTAAATTACTAAAATAATCGAGTTTTTTGTTAAGTTGCGCTTGAAAAGTGTTTGAGTTTTCTTGACCTGATGTTAGTCTCTCCCTTATTAAATTTTTGAATGGATTCATACACTCCTCACTGATTGTCCTTACATCACTGTAATATTATAACGAATAGCTCGGTGATTTTCCTATATTATATAACAATTAAACATGTACTAATTTTGAAATCTAAGCTCTGTTGTCAATGGAAATATATTGACCCCCAGGTTGCCAGCAGGGTCTCATATTTTCTTTTTCTTTTTATTCCCATAATATTATTTGTGGCAGTGAAGTGTGTGGGTTTTATTCACGTGTATTATGTTAATGGATTCTGGTTACAACATTTTTTTCGCCTGAGCTTTACGCAAGGTAGCAAAAAAGTAAATGAATCTATATATTGGGCACCTTTATTGGTATTACTTCATGACTAGCGTTTTGTTACTGCTATATCCAACTCCAGAATTAATTGTAAAAATGATAGTTCTTTACTCCTAATATATCTATCACTTTTTGAGACAGGTCATCTTTTTGTATTTCACTCTGTGATTTTAGGACATTCTAATCATTATAACACCTTCCAAAGTTATCTACCGTTAGATGGAGTGACCAGAGATTAACACGTCTGTATATTCTAAATCCACTGACAGTCACACCTATCTCGACTATCATAGTTTTCACCCAATTCATATTAAAGAGTCCATTGTCTTTAGCCAAATGCTTCGCTACAAACGCATCTGTTATGATTCATTACAATTTCGTAGTCAATCAACCACCATGATTGGCCATTTTCGTGATTGCAATTATTGAAGAGAACCCTGAACAAGGTCTTTAGAATTTCCAGGGTGAAATTGCTTCAAAATCAACATAGGGAGGGGAAAGAGAATCGTATTCCGGTTCTCCTTAAGCACAGCGATCAGGTCGATCCATTCATCAGGCTGGTCAAAAATGAATGGAACACGTTGAAATAGGGAGACATGGGTGACCTTTTTATTAACCCCTGTAGTTACTACAAGACAACCTCACAGCCTACGCAACATCCTTGTTAGGAGTCGTTTACCCTCCACCAATACTTCCGAACTCAAGAGGAGCTAAATGTGGTAAACCCACGTGTTGTAAGGTCTGTCATCATATAATCACAGACCATGACATTCATCTCTCTCCCTCAGGGGTGTGTTTTCATCCAGACTCATACAACTGTGACACTCCCTGTTTGATATAACTTGTGTCCTCTATCCTGACATACAGTGTATTAATCAAACCCCCACTCCATTTTGATACGGCTGAGTAATCACAAAAACACTATCATACTCAACAAAACCAGTTTCCAGTGGCTGAATATTTTAATCTTCCGCAACACAATATCGACTGCCTCAAGTTTGCCATGATCCTTGGTAATCTGTCTGACCATAATACGAGAAGCTTAAAGGAAGTCGAATTGATCCTTAAAGTGCGTTCACACTGTCATGGCCTCAAAAGGGTATGGCTTTTTCTTTCCGGGTTCAATCACTTTGGGCAGTCTGGGGGCTTACGGTAGACTGACGTGATTTCAACCACTCTTTTTACACCTGACGAAGGACCAGGGTGTCAAAAAATTAGCCTTTACTCTGAAACAAGACGTTCACGATAAGAAACTCTACAATCAATAGCTGCTGTGACGATCTGTGTATTTTAGAAAATCTTAGGTGAAACAGAAGATTCCGCAGCGACACCTGGCAGATGGGTTAAGACCACTATGCTGCAATTTGAGCTCTTCTAGCTCAAAATCTAAACAGTCATGATGGCAAAAGTTGAATACGTGGTGATAGCCCAAGCCATCAAATATCATATGGTGGATAATTGAAAACTTCTATGCTCTGATGGCCTTTCAAAGTCAACGATTTTATTGTGCAAGTCGATGAGAGCAATTCATTGTGCTGCGACACCTTAAGATCTCAATTGTTCTTAATTGTTCTCGCTTGTGTGACTTGTGTTAATCTCTCTTGTGTAGATGTTTATTGTGAAATAATAAATCTCAATTGTTCTTAATTGTTCTTGCTTGTGTGACTTGTGTTAATCTCTCTTGTGTAGATGTTCATTGTGAAATATACTGGAAACCCGGCAAGTTAGCTTTGGGGTGTGTAGTTAGGTTGAAATAATACTTTAGGATTTGGAAATGAAATGACTCATTATGGGTTAGGCTACGAATGCTATGCATTACCACGCGTTTATATTGTTTAAGGTAGTAGGAAATTAGAATATGGAGACTGCCTTTTAACAACTGAAAACTCAGTTTTGACTGATCGTTGAAATGGATGATTTCATCCGACAACTTGTTGATTTCTCTCTTGTTAATATTTTTAATTTCTCATCAATTTCAATCGCTAGTACTGAAAAGTTTAAACTGATTGTTGCGTTTGTACAATGTTATGTTGGCAGCTTATTTGTTTTGTCCTCAAATATTAACCGAGGTAGAGGAAATCGGTGGCATACCGTATGCTTTATTTTGGTAAAATGATGAACAATTATTTGTTTCACTTGCTTGATATTTTGTATTAGCTACATGGCTTTAACAAAGGAAAATGAAGCGAAGAGGAAGAGTAATTCCTTAAGTCCACAAACAGCCTTGTAGCACGAGTATGCAACAGCATGAGTACGAGTAGAGCTCCGCTTGGTTTGTAGGTATGTACGTGTACGATTACAAGCTACTTCTAAGCGTTAGGACTACAACTTCATTATACATAGGGTGTACTATATTATATTCCAACAGGCCCCGAGAACGAGCACATATTCACCAGGCTGAGTAGTAGTATATGACCTGCACTTCTATAATGTAGTATATTTGACAGCAACGTAGACCTTAACATTGTACTGAGTGAATGGACCAAAAGACCCCTAATGCTCTTCTTCGTACAATTAAACAACTCATCCTTGTTTCCTGTACAGTGATTAAAACCGATTGCTTGAGAAACAAAAACAACCAGTGCCTGATTTCTAGATATTGGTTAGCTAGAGGAAAACAATGGCATATCTATATCAATTATAATAAATTTGGTCTGAAGAGGCTTTGCTATTATAGAGCCACACTATGTCTTATTTCAATGTATCAAAAGTCTTCATTGAATCCCACTGGAAATTGCAGATCTGAGTGAAAGACTACATATTGTTTTTAAATTTGGCAGTGATATAAACGTGTCAACGACGCTGTTTACGTTTGAATTTATAGTTTAATAGGTTAACATGTGCGTCTGTATCAAGCACAATCGTATTATACAGTGTAGGTGTTATGTAGCCTTGTGCTGTACTGTAGAATGTTTAATTATTATGAATACACGGAGCGTTCGTACTTTATCAGGTAATAGGGTTATATTGAATTTTCTTTAAGAAAAATCTCTCGATATTTTTTTTCTTATCCGTATTTCCTTTCAGAAACTTAACCCAAACGTGATGGCAATAATGTATCGTGTAACAACTATCACGCCATTGGCAGGAAACTTTACACGTTCTTGATGAAAGTGTTATATAATCTCCCGTACTTGATGAAAGGTCAGGTTTCAACGTCTAACCTAACATGTGGTAATTAGACATTGTTTGCCTAATAAACAAATTATGGCAACACATCTATGGAACGCCAAAACCGACAAAAGTGCAGATTTGTTTTTTGTAAACCTAAGTCATTATGGTGAATACAAAGTTATCGCCACATAATGACCACGAACAATTTAAGTCCTTATGTGGCGCACCTCCACATAATGACCAAGAACATTTTACTTATCATGCGATCCTAACACTACCATATAATGACCGCCAATACCGACAATATTCACAAGCCCTTATGTGTGGATTCGCATATTGCTCATAAGGACTAACGCAGGTCGCTATTTATTATGTGGCGATTCGAGTATCTTCATAAGGACTAACGAACTGTGCTAGTCCTTATGTGGAGATACGAGAGTCTCCACATACGGACTAACAAACTTTGTTATTCCTTATGGAACCTTTTCAAGGCTGGAAATTAAATACAACGTGGGATGGCATGGGAAAACTAAAGATGACGTCATAACTTCCAAATGAAGAAATACCATATTTAATTGAAAGTCTTGTGATTTTTTGGAAGGTAGTTCCTTTTCGTTTAACAATTTTTGTGTTCTTAAGCGAGAGTATACTTCACCGTAATCTTCACTTGGACAGGCAGATGTAATGTTTAATCTTCTTCCAATATAAGCAGTGTAATTCCGTATATGTGTTGACGTATCTTTTGAATCAACAAGTGGTCCTTCTGGTTCATTGAAACCAATTTGATACCATAGGGATGTGTTTGTTAACCCCATAGTTATATCTTCAAAACATGTACATGATTCTACAGGTTCTAGTTGTAAATCAGTGTCTAGTAATTGCGTCTCCTTTTAAAATAAGTTATACAATCCATATACTTCCTCCAACCTTAAACTTCCAATAAAGACAAGGGTTCGTTGTGGGATATCGTCTGTAATGTCCCCATGACGTAATAGCGTGTGAAACAATGCATTCTTCGGCAGGAATCGATGAAAGAGCAGATGTTTACTTTTCTTAAATTTTATAAATATGTATTCAGGGAAGTTGAAGTTTAAGCATTGCATCGTTGTGTTGGTAAATCAATCGGTTGGAGACGTCGACCGTGAAATAGACATAGTTTCTTAAACAACGCCTGTACTATTTATGACAAACAAAAAACTCTTCGAATGTCGTGAAGAACATAAATATCTGAAATCACGGATTTTATCATTTAGTTCATGTCCAGAACACCAGGCAATACTCCTTGCATGTATGCTTTAATAAAGCTTGCCTTGATACATCTGTGATGAAAATATTTCCAGATGAGTTCCGTTTGCCATTGGATTGTGAATAAAGCATTATACATCAACATATAAAACCTTAATAACCTCCTTAAATTGAACAGACGCCATGCTTCATTCTGCGTCGTGAACAAGTTAACAACGATGTAGGCTACCACGTTTCATATGAAAGTGGTAGTTACCCGACGTTTGCCTTACACGTCTATGGTTGCGTGTAGTGGGTAATGTATTGCTTACATATACATTCCTACAATAACATTTGGTGCTTTGTTCATAGTATTAAATATCGTAAATGGTATCTTCCAGTTTACTAATAATGTCTGGATATCGGTGGATATTATGGCTGTGCGTGTAATTATTACTGCACTTGTTATTCCTATAACACCGTGAGGTATGTACCTCGTATGTTCGTATTATTCATCGCTTTGGGCCCCAGAAATGACTTTCCATCCACTCAAATAGCATTCAAGCTTTTAGGTATTCCTTGGATAAAAATAGTTCGACGGACAAAATTTACATGGTTAATCAAACATAATGCATACTCCTTTATTATTACCAAAACCTTTTTGCTTTCAAGTCGAAAATTCCATTAAAGCCTAGGTATAAATTCACAAATTGTTTAAGTTAAATATCTCCTTCGCAAATGAGTGAGAAAACACTCGATCCTTCTGAAAACTGAACAAGTTAACACTGTCGACCTAAATTAAACCTGTACTGACTTTTACCAAGATGTCCGTTGTCTGGGTGACTTTCCTAAACTAATACACACAAATACATAGCCTGTGCTGTATCAACTCAAACTTAGAAAAAAAAAATACTAAGAATAAGCAATATCAACAACAATGCGATACCGATACACTGTCTAGTTTATTTGTGAATCTATTCAATAAGAATTGCTTAACTTGTGTCGGTCAGTAACCCTCAATATTTTTACAAAAGCCGTAATGAGATACATGTAAATGTAATCGCCCTTCCCTTAGAAATCAGCAAGCTTGAACTGAGACACCTATCATAGCCAAGAATTGGAATAGACCTGTAATCAACTGCTGACTATTTAATTAAGAGAAACTGTTTTCAAATGCTGATTACTTAATAGGTAGCATTAAACCATATAAAAATATGAGGTTTGTACAGGTACAATATTTAGACACTAGTTCATTTCATTTTAGTATACAAACAAATAGGTTGTACAGGTAACTCATCGTTAGCATTACTTAAACTATAGAACTGCTTATTTTTGTTGCATATTCTATCTTTCAATTATGGATCCGCCTTTACATGTTTCAAATATTTGTACCTTCATATTGTTCATTGAAAGATAATAGTTGATATCTACGTTAACCTCAACCCGATCTCCATATCCGATTGGGTTTCTTTTCCTTCCATTGTGTTAACTATAATGCGGGCATGTTCTTCATTTACATCCTGTAAATTTAAGGTCAAAAATTGATACTGAAATAAGAGCTTTAAAGCCTTTAACCGACGCAGGGACAAACCATATCGCTTTTGTCTAAGCTGCTCTGAAAGTTCCTCAAAATGAGTTCTTTGAAACTAGCTTTGGTGGTTTTGTGTGCTCTCTCCTTACCATCTGGACATAGATGTGTGCTTGGTCCAGAGGGTGAAAATGGTCCACATGAACCAAGAGGTCCTCCAGGGTGCTATCCCCCATCAGTGTACAACCCGGTCAATACCATTACGGTAAGTTGATTTTAATACTCGTAACTTTTTTTAAATTTTTTCAAATTTTTATCAGATAATATACAGTCAGCTTTAACAGGCATACTCTAATAGTCTAATAGTACGAACGGTATATGAATTATACATAATTTGAGTTTCATAAACGAAATTCTGCTTAATTACAAATATAGTAGTATTTCGCCTTTAAATCCCTCAATTTTAAATATGACTTTCATTTTATCACTGTCGAGTAAATAAATTCCGAATCTGAATTTCTAGTAACTGATTCATTTTTAAAAGTGCTACAAAAACAACTAACATTTAAGATTGAAGATGTTAGATTCATCAAATCATGTTATCAAATATTTTATTAAATATAAGTATTCATCTACTAACTTAAGTAAACAACCAATCAATTAACCGATCAGTTGAAATTTAGAACGAAGAATACATTCATAATGCAAAATTGAAATATGTTCTTCAATATATCGGCAGAGAAACACACATAAATGTTTCGTTTCATTATACTAATGATAGCACATCCAGCTTCAAACGACCTATACCTATACATTATGACCCCTATAACAAAGGTTGATTTCACGGATTCTATAAATGATCAATTATTCATTTTTTAACAAATTATTGATATGAGGACTTTCTGAGCATAATTAATACCTTGTTGCAAGTTATCGATACATGGTACTTATAACTATATCTGCCTGTTGCGCACCGCACTAGGACGAAGATGTGTTAAAGTATCAAAGGTCACCACAGCAACGTCGTTTCAGATTATAACATGCCAGAGTAGCTGACCATTAAACAACACTGACATCTATTACTACCACTTATGAAATTTGCAGCAAACGACTGCTTAATTCTGTTAATCATGTGAATTAAAAAATCTTTACAGTGGAGCCTCGTCGTTTGGAACCTTCAGAGTTTTCTTACTACCCCACAGGTTAACGCTTGTTGTAATCGTACTGAAGAGGATGATGGGATAAAACAAGAATTGGACGACATTAAGGACCTCCTGAACACCCTCATAAGTGCACTGGAAAATGGAGGTTAGAATTTTTTTTTCTGAATATTAAGCATTGGTATATGTATGGTGACCGGACAACTCCCCCCTGGAAAATTACCCCCCGGACAATAATCCCCCAGACTACTACCCCCTGGAAGATTACCCCTAATTGTCAGAGGGGAACCGTCCGGGGGGCAATTGTCCGGGTTGGAATTGTCCGGGTGGGAATTGTCCGAGGGGGAATCGTTCGGGGGTAATCGCCCGGGGGAAAATCGTCAAGGGGGGAGTTGTCCGGGAACGATATGTATATATACATATATATTTGTGTATATATATATTTGTGTGTATATATATACATATATGTTTATATATATATATATATTTTCATGTATTAATATATACAATATATATTTTTGAATGCATGATAATAATAATCATAATAATGATGATGATGATGATGATGATGATGATGATGATGATGATGATGATGATGATGATGATGATGATGATGATGATGATGATGATGACGACGACGACGACGACGATGATGATGACGATGATGATGACGATGATGACGACGATGATGATGATGATGATGATGATGATGATGATGATGATGATGATGATGATGATGATGATGATGATGATGATGATGATGATGATGATGATGATGATGATGATGATGATGATGATGACGATGATGATGAACATGATGATGATGATGAACATGATGATGATGATGAACATGATGATGATGATGATGATGATGATGATGATCATGATGATGATGATGATGATGATGATGATGATGATGATGATGATGATGATGATGATGATGATGACGATGATGATGAACATGATGATGATGATGAACATGATGATGATGATGATGATGATGATGATGATGATGATGATGATGATGATGATGATGATCATGATGATGATGATGATGATGATGATGATGATGATGATGATGATGATGATGATGATGATGATGATGATGATGATGATGATGATGATGATGATGATGATGATGATGATGATGATGATGATGATGATGATGATGATGATGATGATGATGATCATGATCATGATCATGATCATGATGATCATGATGATGATGATGATGATGATGATGATGATGATGATCATGATCATGATGATGATGATCATGATGATGATGATCATGATGATCATGATGATGTTCTAAAATGGACAATTTCAAAACAACGATTTTAAGGTCGGAGTGTTCCATTCTTTTTGGTATAACACAAACACAGATTGTTTAGATTCGATTGTGGTTCTTTCACAACTTGTTCCTAAGTAGCAATATTGCTATCGATGTGTTTGAATTCTATCAACAATGTGCCTATATGCCGATTATAGATAATAGTTTCCCTCAAGCTGGAGTTTTGCAGTGCGTTAAGCGATTGTTTAGGTATTAATTAGTACTTATACAAGAACGTCTCTTACTTATTTTTCGCGGAAATAATTTCTCCTTTTACTTGATTATCACATTATAGACAGAAAGGAGATATAACTGTAATGTTCACAAAATCCCATATTTGTAATTCATGGCCATATACACACTAGGAATCAATTGATATTTATTATATCGTGCGATAAATGTGTTCCTTTTAGATTACTGTCCTGGACAACTTTCATATCCAAAGGATTGCTATGAGGTTCAAGAGAACGGTGATACTAGTAGTGGCGTATACACAATACAACCAGACGACGCTGATCCGTTTCAAGTATATTGTGACATGGATACTGACGGTGGGGGCTGGACGGTGAGTTCTATGTCTAAGATTGTACAATAATACAGTTAATCTAATATCAAAATTAAAGGTCAATTATGAAACTGTTTTCCGTCACACTTAGAAAATCTGTACGATTATGACTAAGTCAAATCATAAGTTTGATATAAAATAGGAATTTTTATTAAAAAAATACAAAAGTTACCTTTTACATGGTCGCTCCAAAAAAATGCCATGTGTTACAGTGAACGCGTTGTATCATATCACTCACAAGAGTATAGACATTTCAAAGAGAATTACTTTCCTAGATCACAGTAAAAATTGACATATTAATCACTCTTGTAAATGGCAAAAATAACCACTGTCTGTAAAGGAAATCACTGACGAGTAACTTTTAGTGTCTACACTAGGGACAGTTATCTTCTACACATAATGCAGTCAACATTCAATGTTTTAAAGAAGTTTTTACAAACGTTTAGTAGAACCTACAATTTAAAATTTCATTTCCTTTCTCATGTATGAGTC
Source organism: Apostichopus japonicus (assembly GCF_037975245.1). Lineage (NCBI taxonomy): Eukaryota > Metazoa > Echinodermata > Holothuroidea > Aspidochirotida > Stichopodidae > Apostichopus > Apostichopus japonicus. The sequence continues at coordinate 1,312,440 of NC_092567.1, forward strand.
CTATAACTGACAATATCAGTAAATATTGTATATAATCCACAACGTAAAAAAGTACCTGTTACTATAATTTCAAATTTACTTTCAAAGTAACACGCTCCTGCTAGAATTTATCAACGACATTAACGGTTTAACAAAGTTATATATGTTTTTATTTTCCAAAAAAAAGGTATTTCAAAGGCGAGAAGATGGTTCCGAAGATTTCTTCAGATCTTGGAACGATTACAAAGATGGCTTTGGTTCTTTGGAAGGAGAACATTGGTTAGGTAATGAGAAGTTATACTCCTTGACCAATCAGAGGAGGTATGGACTCCGTGTAGACTTGGGAGATTTTGAAGACGCGACACGATTCGCCAAGTACGACTCTTTCGTCATCGCAGACTCGATCGACAAATATAGATTGCAACTCGGTGCATATTCTGGGAATGCTGGTGAGTATTTGCGACTCCGTTTTCCAGATATAACATTTGAATATTCCGGGTCCCTCCGCAGTCGATCCATTTTTTCAGCCAAGAGCTCTGTTATATCATTACTGCTATATATGCGTGTTCTCATGTTTGATCAAATTTGACATTTGTTAAGGATTTGGTCACATAATATTAAGGCAGTCTCAGTAGTCAATGGATATTTGTGTTTAGTAGTTGTAATCAACGAACAATTTGTTCAAAAATTGCTTAGTCACTGCGAAAAGCCTGCGAGCTATTAAGGTTGAGCGAATCGTCTCGTAACTTGTCCAGACCAAAATATTTGTCATTGATGTAACGCCACCAAATCGGATGACAACAAAGAACTAAAACAAGCATACGTTCTTTAAGCCGTGACATGAAACAGGCAGATCTCCAACTATTCTCTTTCCTCTATGTGCATCGTCTGTGTGGTCCACTTCTCGGAATTGGATTCTTTCAACAGTCACATCACCCAGCAAACACACAAAACAAAGGTTTACATCCCATGCATCACATGATATGTTTCTTACGCCTACGTAGTTGTTTTACCTAGTTATTAATTAGTACACATTGTGACAGCCGTCACACAGTTTATCTTCCTATCCTTTCATCACCTCAGCTTTATGATTTCCATCGTTCAGTCTCTCGTCGTTTAGTTGCCTGACCATCTATCTAGTTTTAAATGTGTTCTTTCTGTTTTCGATTCGGTTACTTTAGAAGAAGTTCGTGCTAAGAACGAAAGGCCGAACCTACTTCCTTATACAGTTAATATTGTTAATAATAAAACCATGCTTTGATAAATTTGTAAAAGGCAATTGTACATGGGACTGATCGGTTCTGTTCCAAACAGTTTTTGTAGGCAAAGGATATGTAAGATGTACTCGGAACTTAATATGACCAACTTCAGGCCTCAACATTTGATCCAAGAGGGTCACGGAGAGCGATAAGCCTTTGTTTTCGCTTTCAAATTGATAAATGGTCACACGTCTTATATCAATTGAAGTTAGAACGTCACCGGTATCGTCTAACGAAAGTAACAACGTAACCGTTATCGTCATACGAAAATTAGAACGTCAACAGTATCGTCTCACGAAAGTTAAAACGTCACCGGTATTGTCTTACGAAAGTTAGAACGTCACCGGTATCGTCTTACGAAAGTTAGAACGCCACCGGTATCGTCTAACGATGATCGCGTTATCTCGTTGCAGGTGATGCTATGACCATTTGCGACAACGAACAATTCTCTACTCGTGACATGGATAACGATATATGGGTAAATAGCTGTGCGTTGAGCTACAAAGGAGGATGGTGGTACGAGAAATGTCACTTCGCCAACCTCAACGGTGCATATCTTGAAGGAGATCACTCGTCATATGCTGATGGAGTCAACTGGCAACAATGGAGAGGCTATCACTACTCCCTTAAATTTTCCGAAATGAAGTTAAGACCGATATAATTTCTCATCAGCGTTCTATTAAAATGGTTTAAATTACTAAAATAATCGAGTTATTTGTTAAAGTTTCGCTTGAAACGTGTTAGAATTTTCTTGATCTGATTTTAGCTATTGTCTCAGTATTTCTCTCTTATTTAATTTTTGAATGGATTCATAAACTCTTCACTGATTGTCTTTTACATTACAATAATATGATAACGAATAGCGTTGTGAATTTCCTTCCTTATTGACATACAGATGTATTAATTTTAAATCTTAATCTTTATTGTTAATGGAAATATACCGAATCCCCAAATTGCCAGCAGGGTTTCGTATTTTCTTGTTATTTTTAGTCCCATAACATTAATTCTGACACTGAAGTGTATGGGTCAGTTTCATTTACGTTACGAATATTGATAGCTTCCTTTTACATAAACTGTTCGCCGTAAAGAAATGACAGAAAAATATTTTCGACTTTTGTAAACTTTCGGATTGACATTGCAATTGTTTCTGACTAAAGCTATAATACTTCTAAATGTAATTTGATAATCTCGATAGGTCTTCTTTAATCGAGTTATGTTTAATATGACAATGAATGGTTGTATGCGATAAACAGTTGTACCTATACACACTGTTAATATTCATAGAAATTGGGTATATATTGCCAGCTTCATAACAGGTAGCAGTGATTAAATGTATCCACCTACCATCTAATGGGCAACTAAATGGTATTCCTTCATGAAAAGCGTTTCGTTAATGCTTAATCCGACAACTTTATCAATTGTAGAAATGATAGTCATTTACGCCAGATTGATCTTTAAATTTTTGGGACTGGTAATGTGTTTGTACGTCACTCTGTGGTTTTAGGACATTCCAGTCAAATATACATTTGAAACAGTTAAACACTTTCCACGCTAATAATTTACACACAGTTTAACGGTAGCCTCGGGAAGTGAAACTTGAAACTATGTGCACATATCGGTATATTAACAATGCATAAAACGAGCAAAAATTCGAAAAAGAGAGAGGGCGGCATGACACGCAGATACCAAGCTACCTTCCATACCTTTACAAACTGAGGGCGGCATGACACGCATATATCCCGCTACTTACCATACCTTTACAAATCCGAGGGCGGCATGACACGCATATACCCCGCTACCTTCCATACCTTTACAAAACTGAGGGCGGCATGACACGTATATACCCCGCTACCTTCCATGCCTTTAAAAACCTGACGACGGCATTACACGCATATACCACGCTTCCTTCGTTAAGCAAACAAACAAGATTCGCATTACGTCACGAGCCGACCAGTCACGTCCTTGCACTAGTTTTTGAAGTACTAGGTGAATGCGAGGTTCAATTGATCCGTCAAAGAGAGTCCTCACACGTCCGTGATTGAGAGCTATGCCACCTCCGCGGACGAGAGCCTCAACAAACAACTCTCCCAATGAGCGCTACACCAGTGTTGCACTGGATCTGTATGTACGTGTCAAACAGTGACAACTTCTGCGCACGAGAAGTCTTAACGATTAAGGAAAGCGCAAATGCCAAATGCGTTTAGAGCGGATACTTATTGTATGATTCCACACCTGGTAACAACTTACAAAACCCGGAACAGTGCTCTTTAATGTTTTTACATATAACACACGTGATCGCGAGTCAAATATTTTATCTGTAAATGGAGCAGTATGCTCGATATGACATACTTTTGAGCCAAATCTAAAGGCAATGTAATATGCTTCACGAGAGCATTACTCACCACTTATTGTTCGTGAGAGTTGGGAATCTATCCCGAGAGCAATTGTAAACCGCGTCGTGGTTTACTGCTCTGTATTCCTGTAAGTGCTTAATGAGTTTTACCTGTTTGTAAACTCTATGAATGGATAGATGTTGGGAGCTTCAGTTAACTTAAATAACCCTATCTTAGTCAAATCCGTTTGTGTATACTCACTGTATTAAGTTTAGGCTACAACATTACAGTGATTTCTAAATTTGTACTACGGGAATGTTATTCCACTGTCGTGAAGAGCACTGGTTTAGTTAGCCCACTGTATTGATGTACACTCACCTATTTAGTTAGCCCATTGCATTGATGTAGACTTACATACTAAGTTAAACCACTGTATTGATGTAGATTTACCTAGTTAGTTAGCCCACTGTATTGATGTAGATTAACCTAGTTAGTTAGCCCACTGTGGTGATGTAGACTTATCTAGTTAGCCTACTTTATTGATGTACACTAACCTATACTTAGTTAGCCCACTGCGTTGATGTACACTTACCTCCTTAGTTAGCCCGCTGTACTGATGTAGACTTACCTACTTACTCAGCCCACTGTACTGATGAACACTTACCTACTTAGTTAGCCCACTGTACTGGTGTACACTAACCTATACTTAGTTAGCCGACTGCATTGATGTACGCTTACCTACTTAGTTAGCTTACTGTACTGATGCAGACTTACCTAGTTAGTTAGAGCACTGTACTGATGAACACTTACCTACTTAGTTAGCCCACTGTACTGATGTACACTAATCTATACTTAGTTAGCCCACTGTATTGATGTAGATTTACCTACTTAGTTAGCCCACTGTACTGATATAGACTTACCTACTTATTTAGCCAACTGTATTGATGTACACTTACCTACTTAGTTGGCCTGCTGCATTAATGTACACCTATCTATTTAGTAGGCCCACTGTATTGATGTACACTTTACTACTTAGTTAGCCCACTGTATTGATGTAGACTTACTTAGTTAGCCCACTGTATTGATGTAGATTTACCTAGGCAGTTAGCCCACTGTTTTGATGTACGCTTACCTACTTAGCCCACTGTACTGATGTAGACTTACCTACTTATTAGCCAACTGTAGTGATGAACACTTACCTACTTAGTTGGTCCCCTGTATTGATGTACACTCACTATATAGTTAGACCACTGTATTATGTAGTTTCACATACTGAGTTAGCTCACTTTATCGATGTAATCTTACCAACATAGTAAGCTCATCGTATTGATGAACACTTACTTACTTAGTGAGTCCACTGTATTGATGAACACTTACCTACTTAGTTAGCCTACTGCATTAGTGTACACCTACCTAATTAGTAAGCCCACTGTATTGATGTACATTTACCTACTTAGTTATCTACTGCATTGGTGTACACTTACCTACTTATTTAGCCAACTGTACTGATGTAGACTTACCTAGTTAGTTAGCCCACTGTAGTAATGTAAATTTACCTGCTTAGTTAGCCCACTGTATGGTGTAGACTTACTTAGTTAGCCCACTGTATTGATGTAGACTTACCTACTTAGTTAGACCACTGTATTGATGTAGTCTTACATACTTAGTTAGCCCATTGCATTAATGTACACTTACCAACTTTTTTAGCCCACTGTATTGATGCACACTTACCTACTTAACGGTATGAAAACGCATCGTAAGAACTACGGGTCATGTCAGAAAACTACGTAAGAATGGTTGGTATCTCCAATTACATTCCATAGGTTAATACCATCTTTATGGAAATAACACTGTGTATCATCGTCGTAGAATACACTTTCAATAAAGTTGCATGAAATTACATTCCAATAAATTTCATTCGGAAGGTGACCGTATTCAACTCTTGTGAAATTAGTAGCATGTTCTAGCTCTGACAGGGCATATTCAGTAACATATTTTGCTGCATTGTAATATAATTTACGCAGTAAGTAAAATGGATGCTGACTGAGCTAGACGGTCCTCGTGTAAATCAAGCGCAGACACTCTGTAACAATTCACTGTAAAGGAATAGTAATTTTACTTCACGACAGGTAAAAAGAATAAGATTACCGTGAAATTGAATGTCACGTTACTGACACGTGAGTTTATTCATAAAAAGCATAATTTACAAATATACCATATCAAAGTAAAATTCGTTTCAGTGTGGGCAATCAAAGATTTATTCGACTACACTAAAAAAACAATTGTACGAAACAACAAGTTTTTTAATGTAACGCAATAATATGCCACTGCTCAAATTGTATTTTCAACAAATTGGATATTAGATTCTAAACATCTGCTAGCTTTTTTTTGGTGGTAATCTTTAGTGCCGCAAGTTCACGTCATTAAAATATGTTAGTGAAATATAATCTAAGTGGAAAGCAATGCAGTTAAACAGCAGTAGAAATTATTACAATGACCTGCTGTCTTTAGTACTGTGTAATATGTTGGCGTTACCATGCCGTCTAACAACGCAACGCAACACAACGCAACAAATAAGGAAATAGGGTTGCGTTGATTTGCTATTGCGTTGCTGTTTGGATTACTTGCGTAGTAGCAACATGATCGCAACAACAAACATCTAAGATTGTAACAATCTCGTTTGCCTTTTGACATAACATTTTTCTAGTAAGTATTTTTAATACGTTTAAATTTCCCATCTTTGTTTTAGAAGAGCCTTACTAAAACTTTAGCATTTTTGTTTTTAATTTGATGATTATAATCCGTTGGTATCATTCTAACTTCATCTTTCTCAGAGTCTTTCGTATAAGAAATGTGTCTTTTTCACCTGACAAGACAGTAGTATTAAAGTTTACTTTTTGTGGTTTTACACAACCAGGTACATTAAACAGGCTTGTACCACATTTAAATTAGTTTTTCCATCGCTGAAAACGAAGCTATTCAAAATGAACTTGTTGGAATTAACCTTTCTGGTTATGTGATGCATCTTGTTTATTCCTGGGCAAGAATGTACACCTAAAGAAGATATTTGTTCTTTGGAGTCTATTAACAAGGTAATAGTGTATAATCCAGTCAATACCATTACGGTCAGTTTTTTCGTAATCCTAAAGGGTTTATTAGCATTCAACCCAATTATAGGATGAAAAAGAGAGTGTTATACCCCCCCCCCCTCCCCACTCCAATTTCCATTCCCATTTGACTGTCAGGCGCATTCACGGAGTGTAAACGTTGCTAGCAAATAAAGGGAAGAGGGGCTGTTATACAATTGACTGGGAAGAGATGTTTGAAAACTTTTTTTTGTTCTTTATTTATTATTTTATATATTTATTGGGGTGGGGGGGTACATGGTCATTGTGATTTATTCAAAGTAAAGAATGAAACTGCTCAGTAGCTTTTAGACTTTCTTCACTACTTAGTCAGTATTTTATATATTTATTAGGGTGGGGGTACATGGTCATTGTGATTCATTCAAAGTAAAGAATGAAACTACTCAGTAGCTTTTAGACTTTCTTCACTACGCAGTCAGTTGTTAAGCAACTAAAAAGAGGAAAACATAAAGATAATAAGGATGAAAATGTACCCATACAGTATGTCAGACAAGTACCTACTCCACAGTACAAAGCAACACTTATCTGATGGGATGTATGTTTGCTGTGAGATGTAATACTCATCTGATGGGATGCATGTCTGCTTTGAGATGTAACACATATCTGATGCATGCCTGCTGAGAGATATAACACTCATCTAATGGGATTCAAGTCTGCTGTAAGATAACACTTATCTGACGGGATGCAAGTGTGCTGTGAGATACAACACTTATCTAATGGGATGCATGTCTGGTGTGAGATTTTACACATATCTGATGTAAGTCTGCTGTGAGATATAACACTTATCTAATGGGATGCATGTCTGCTGTGAGATGTAACACATATCTGATGCAAGTCTGCTGTGAGATATAACACTCATCTAATGGGATGCATGTCTGCTGTGAGATGTAACACATATCTGATGCATGTCTGCTGAGAGATATAACACTCATCTAATGGGATGCATGTCTGCTGTGAGATGTAACACATATCTGATGCATGGCTGCTGAGAGATATAACACTCATCTAATGGGATGCATGTCTGCTGTGAGATGTAACACATATCTGATGCAAGTCTGCTGAGAGATATTACACTCATCTAATGGGATGCATGTCTGCTGTGAGATGTAACTCATATCTGATGGGATGCATGTCTACTGTGTATATCCCGCTTCAATTTTTCTCAGACTATAGAAAATAGGATTACGATGTGTGTATGTAAACGGGACGTACACAAATTCCATGTCAGTGTTCTTACTCAAGGCTCCATTATTAATCTCTTCCTTAACGTAGTTTCATTTATGATATAAATCGATACTGCCTCCTATACAAATACTGTAAACGCAAAAAACAAATTAAATGAAGAAACAGTTTTCAACTCACTGAAGGTTTGTTTTTCCGAGTGGTCTTCTTCACCAGAGTGAAAAAATGACAACAGGGAACATTTTCTTATATACTTCCAAGAAGGATTTTAAATTAGTTCTATATAGCTAGGGTGGAGAATATGAATGAGAGTACACGTGATTTTAATTCTAGCCTTTAAACAGCATCTTAAGAAAAAAGTTTACTTGTGAGTAAAAGTCTTGTCTACATTTGACAAAACACTTGCATGATAGAAATGGAATGGTAATGGGGGGAACAACATGCCAGCAAGGCGGTGAGGGTAGTTTTACCTCATGTGGAAACGTCTACAAGGACTTGGAAACCACGTAATTCTTTTTAATGAAGATTTATGAAATAGAAACATATGGACTGTACTTTAAGCTAAGCGTTAACTTTGTACTTATGCAGACTAAACGAAAGTTACCTCTAACCTCCAGCTGAGTTTCTAAATGAATGATCTTGGAGTTCACCTCTCATACTCGTCCTCGAAGTATATGTGTGTAAAAGTTTCAAGACTGACATTTGTGGGTCCCCTTCTTTACTTATATATGAGCTAATAGACCTCCCTATCAGCGTCAAATTTGAAAGGGCAGTCGCGGTATATATCGGAGCACATGAGGAAGTGATTACACAATAAAACTGTTGTTAGGTTAAAAGTTCTCTTTAATTTACTTACTACCTTTTCGATCATTCGAGTAGAATTGTATTTTCATGTAATATATTGCTAAATTAAAACTCTAAACACTACAAACATCAGCTTGTTGGATTATGGTCACAAATTGAGAGATTTCCCTTTACGAAAATGTTGAGAAATGTGAAATCTTATTCTCTATAGTAGTATCGCTGCACCCGATTAAAACTCATTGCAATATAAAAATTTCCTTGCAAAGTAGCTGAAATGACATAGAAAACAGAAAAACGAATAAATAAGGACTTGAGCTACGTACAAATGAACGCTTAGGTGGAACTTTGTCACGTAAATAAAGTTATGCTATCAGGTGATCAAGCGAGACTAAAAATCAGCACCTCTCCGCTGACAGACAGAACATTATCAATGGGAGGGGTGGCAACACATCCCTACTGACAGACAATACATTACAAGGTAATCCGTAGGCTAGTATATAGATATATAACATGTATGGACAGCACAATCAAACAGCTGCAGACTTTGAACGTTGTTTCAAAAGTTACCATCATTTTGCATTAAGGCATCCTCCGTGTTAATACACTTTCTCACTCTATCCTTCTCCCATCAGACCCCCCCCCCACTAGTTAGATATTTCCCCTTATACCCTTTCTAGGACGGAATGGCATCTTTGTCCACAAAATGGTGTTTAATTGCACTCCCAGAGATGACGGTTGTTAATATTTGATACATACGGACAGATCCGTATAAATGGCAACCAAAAACGTGAGATACTTAGGACCGACTTATTAACTATAGCCAGTGGCGTGCGAAACTAGGGAAAGGGAGTTCCCAACCTTTCGTCATGATTTGGTAGAAGTGGGTCAGTTGGGAGATTTTAACATTCAGCCGGGGAAGAATTAAGCCCCTTCTCGGGGTGTATAACTCATTTTTAACCACACAAACACACACACAAATCCAGAGCATTCATGAGCACAACCTTGTTTTGAGTGCCAATTATAGCCATACTTTATAGTCGTAATATGCCTCAGAATCGTCCATTTGACTTCAACATTTACAGACTCATAAATGGGGGAGAACCCCCACATCCCCTAAATGGGAGTCGGCTGCAACGATTCCACAGCCACACCAAAACCTTCATTCGCCACTCGCCATATAGGTTCAGCCCTAATTAATCAGTCGTTTGCCCCGTCTCCTCTAAACTGAGAAATACTATGCACAACACTGACTATATCACTTCATGCAGCTGATAGGTACGCAAACATGTTGCACACATGTATATGACCATTTTGATCATGGTAGAGTGAGACCACTGATAGTAACGATACATGAAAGAAAGTGCATAAGACAGTATGTCTGCAGTTTAATTTATATATAATCGTTAACCCAAGAAACTGTCATCCCTTCATGAAAGGGCATGGCGTTCTATGTAACTATGGGTAGATATGAGGCTCCTGTAGATGTATTTTGAGTGTGTCGGGGCAAAGGTTAGATGGATAACAGGAAGAATCATGCCCTGATATGTTCTACTGCAAGCAAAGGCATGTGTTATCCATCTTCCATTTATCTGGTGAATAACCCACCAGCAGCACGTACCACAGTTAACTTCATTAGCTATTTGTCTTACCTACGTACCATAATAATTCAAACACCTTGGGTCCGATACCAAACTATAACTATGACTATTATTGGAAATTAAGTTTATACACAAGATGTTCCAGTTTTAATGTTTTTACTAGCTTACCAGCTTATGTCATCCCATATTACATGCAAGAAGTCCTCTAATATCACACTACCCGGAATGTATCTTGATTAGTAATTTTATTTTTAGCTCTGTCTTTATTAAACGCAACTGAGTCAACATGGGAAACATTAACGTCTTGACCAGCCCAAAGTGGCCTGTTCCGTATATCAAGTTATATCTAGAGACTCTTTTACACCAAAGTGTAAAGTAGAGATCGGTCAAATCAATGAATTTTGGGCGTTATTACAGAGGAACTTGTACATAGTATATGAAGTATATGTAGCTAGCCAACGCATGGAGAGATCGTTACATAGTAGTTATGTTCAAGCTTGGACTCGAGTTACCTTTGAATAGGATGTGCATCACACTTTGGCACAGTGTCGGTTATCATAGTTTGAGACAGTACCCAGCAATATCTTACTTTTCACTGTTGAGATAGATATGATGTACTTTGGCAGAAATACCATCTAGGTATATAGTACTTGCGCATATAAGCACCCATAAATAATGACAATCAATTGACACCCGTGGATTTTTGGACTATGTTCTTAGCTACACCTGTATGTCCTTACCCTCTCCTCATCCAAATTTGATATATGGCATACATATGAAATTAACCAACCAAAGATTTTGCTACATACTTGTTTGTAACACATTTTGTTAATAACGGAAAACATATAACATCCTGTTAGTGACTAAAAATGTTCGAACTACATATTTAAGCTATAGGCAGAAATCATCGTAATTCATTATATAGTTACAATTCAATATTATGATAAAGTGATATAAAAAATGTCGGAGGACTTGTGATAAATAGGTGGAGCAAATAATATCAAATCATACCATGTATAATCAAATTATTGATTAATTAGTCATACCTAAAAAGAACTTAGATTTAGACTTTTGACACTTTTTTTGGTGAGACTTCGGGCCTGAGGATTATCTTGTATAAATGATAGCATGGCACCAAGTTAAAACGTTGAAACTACTGTACGCAAGTTTCAGCTCTAAAAGAAATAGAGAGACCTTTAGGAGTTTCTATAGCTTGAACGTTGAAATGTGTGGTGCAATTGGAGATGAATGTCACTAATTCCCGCCACCTCATTAATTGTAACTGTAAATACGTCCATTTTCTGTCTGTGAGTGCTCTATCTCTGAATTGACGCACAATTTTGTTTCCTTTGTTGAATTAACAGAAAATATGGTAACTATAGTTAGCTACCATCGTTCAGCGATGTAGGGCAGTCGCAGCCATAGAAAGGCGTACTTAAGGTTCCCTTAGGTGTATCCGTCAAAGTTTTAGATCTACCCGTTTACTCATTGCTGAGATGCTGACCCCTGTGGCATTCAGGTAGGTAAGTTGGTCAATTGGATGTCAGTGAACAAATAAATGGTGTACAAGCGTAAAGTTATCACCAAAGGTTATTGTGGTATAATTATTTATCATATGCAGTACATAATTCCAATCCGAATTCTATATATTGATTTTCGTGCTGGTCCGTGGAAGGAACGTTCTTGAACCACAGCTGCTAAACAACAACAGTTGCCTTACGTCATGTAAGTTGAAACACGTCCTTGGAAAGGCCTTCAATTGCTTAGTTAATGAGAGTTTCAATGAGCGTCCTCACACGTCCGTGATTGAGAGCTGTAGCACGTCCACGAACGAGAGCATCAATAAGTCCTCAAATGAGAGTGCTCCACTGGATACTAGCTACATAATCATACACCTGGCCATATGTTTGACCCAAGCACCTGTCGGGCGCAAGCCAGGAGCGGTTCCCTCTCTGATCATGTGATCACGAACCAAATATCTTGTCTGGTATGCTTATATAAATGAAAGAGAACTTTTCGGCGTGGTATAAGTTTTTTCGACATTTGAATTCAGTGAACTACTTTCGAGACAAAACTTACCATTTATTCTTTGCCAAAAGTTTGGACTTGAAGAACTGAGTTGAACGCATCATTGAACTGCTTGTTTACCTGTAAGTGTTAGTAATAGTATGTACAGTTTGCTAGATATCGGTAGTTATTATTTTGTGTAATAGCCCTATGCTATCTTAATAAGTCTGTTGAGTGCGATTATAATAAAAAATATAAAAAAATAAAACATTTCATTTCAAATTGAAGGTCAAACTTATTTTCTTGCATTGCAATAAAGTATATTATACAACACTAAAATACAGCTGCATACGTGGTCTACTGCATTACCATGCAATAGACTCAATGTATCATTTGTAGTAGAATGGTTTACGATGACTAGTTTACTTCAAGCGTTTATTTTAAATTATGTTGGAACTCTGCGCAAGAAGTCGGCTATAACCAGCTGTTTTAAAACCCTCCTTACAATGCTTTATAACTACATTGTTGCATAGCGTAATTCTGCTATATCAGAGATGTAACATTGTAAACAAATAAAATATATATAAGGGAATACAAACATCGTTAACATTGTGGGATAATCGGAAAAGTATTCTACGCCTTCCGCACGTTTAAATTATCAATAGTCTTGTTCAAAGAGGTTTGAATACAATGGTAGAATGTTCAGGAAATGTTATGGATATAATCCACTGACCGTCATTTAAATGTACCTTTCCGTTATATCTGAAATTTGTCCATGCTTTACCAGACAAGGCAGCACTTAAGTTTTCTGACCTAGTACTATACGGTAAATTCAACAGGATCAGATTCATACCAAGCCTACGACATTGTCACCACTGCTAAAAATCGGAACTGTTCAAAATGAAGATGCTGGAATTAGCTTTTCAGGTTCTGTGCTTGATCCTGGTTATACCTGGACAAGAAGGTAAATCAGGTCCGAAAGAAGATATTAGTTCTCATGAGTCCCGCAAACCGATACCATTGCATCATCCAGTCAATACCATTACGGTGAGTTAACTTCTAAAACCAGTTTACCAAAATAATATTTTTTAGAATGCGAAGAAAGAAATGATGTAATGCTACCCCACCCCTCCTATGTCATAACGGGATTCGAACTTACATAATATTCTCCTATGTTGAGGAGGGTTAACGGTGCAGTAGGTGGTCAATTGGTTGTGCAAGGGATGAATGTTCTCCAAAAGATCATAACTAAGTTTATGTTGTTTTATATCTTTTTAAGCTACAACGACCACAGTGCAATTAATTAAAAAGGATTTTCTGGTTGCTGGAATTGATTGCTTAGCAAAACCAGCATCTTTATAGTAGTTTTTATCGCAAAGTATTATATTTCTTAATATTTTGTAATAGTTTTTTTTATTCCATCTGGCAATATTATAATAATTCCACAGAAGAAAAGTAACATTGCTACATATTTGAGGCACTACAAAGCAGTACAGATAACTTTGACAGGTAACTTAACAATCAAAATGAATCATGTATCAAGAATTAACAACAAGAATTTATAGTTGCCTAAGTAAAGCTTTGAAGATATGACATCATAGACCTAGACTGTGATCTAACTTCCTAGGGTAGTTGAAGGTTCAGCCAGTCAAAATAGGTTTCATTTAACCAACCATATCCCGAGATAAGGACAACCTATTGATGTGTGGTTTTCAGCTAGGAGAGCGGAATATATTTCTGTTTAATATAAGTTTACATTTTGTGTCACCAGAAAATCTTTATCTGCATGAAGTGTACACAATCAAAGTGATTTGTCGCAGATATTCTTCATTGCCATTAACTGAATTGAGCGATTTCATAAGTGTGGAAAGCATTACATCGAAATTGTATTACAATAAGGATCAAAGTGTACAGATACACTCTCAATGGTAGACATCTACCTGAGCTGCCTGCTGCAAAGGTATAGTGCTTTACTGCAAACTGATGATTTATTTCACAAGAACATGTATACACGTATCGATTTCAGCTGGTCAAAAACTTGTCTCAACAAAGTGTCGATGATCCAAATTAATGAATAACAATTAATTATAACATATGCTAGACAGTAAAATTCAGCAAGCATGTTATTACCACATTAATTGTATCTTACTCATGAAAGGATGTTATAAAGTTGTTAGTAAGTATTTGAAGTAACATAAACAAAATCCCTTTACCAAGCTCATTTGTATAAATTATAGATGCAAATATATCTCATGTCAACAAAAACCTGTTTGTTTTTAAATGAAAATACACACTTGAGGTTATTAATGTATATTTTAACTGCTTATCGTTAGTATTGTCCTATGGTGGATTATGAAAGGTTGACGTACAGGGGCATTTACTTCAGTAACCGAAATCCTGCTGCGGACATTTTTCTAAAAAGAAGGTTCTTTGGAATAGTCATATTTAACAGTAAATGCTTGTATTTGTTAGCGTATCGACAATGTTGCAATTCATTCATGGTTATTTTGCTTTCCTTATCGTGATATTAATTGTGAGGCAGAAACATTACACTATAAACAATTGCACACAAACTGTCAACCGTATGACAAACAGTTATTTAACATCACCTGATATTGTTACTTGGATGCTTATGAACCTTACCTTTCTTTCATGTAACATTTCGGTACTATTTACTCACAGTTTCATAACTATTGCAATCGCTCTGAAGAAGATTTGGATGGCGGATTAAGACAAGAACTCACAGACATAAAAGATCTTCTAAACACCATCATCAGTACCCTAGAGAATACAGGTTAGAACGATTGTTTATCATCATGAGGAATTTTTCTGCTAACTTGGAAAAATATGTCATGATATCAATGTCAGTTTTGTAAACTGTCAATTTCTTTATATAAATGATCAGCTCTTGCTTCATATCGTCAAGTGTTATTGCCCACCTTAACCATTTACTAAGTGTTGGTCGTATTTATACGTATTTGGTCATAATATAATATGGCGTTTTTGTGCAAAAAGCGATATTTGTCACCAATGATATTTTTTAGGAAATGTATATGTTAGCAGATTGAGATCTGTTTCCAGTAGTGACATTTCACTGCAATAGATAATGAAACCATTTGCTATTCGAATCGTCGTTATAACCGTTCGAATTTTATATATGAAATATCGTATAAATATATATAAACATGTTGTACCCGTATTTATAAGCCATACAATATTTCACTATTGGTTCTGATGTTGTTCCTACGCTAACGGCATCTTCTAATTGTTTCAAAATTACCGTTTTCTTGTTAATGTTGTGTTTTCTCTTTCTTAGAATGCTGTAACAGTACCAACACTACTGAGATATCTAAACCAACTTCACAACCAAAGGATTGCTTGGATGTTCAAGAGAATGGTGGGTCTGAGAGTGGTGTGTATACCATCAAACCGGATGGCGCTGATCAGTTCCCAGTATTTTGTGACATGGATACTGATGGTGGAGGCTGGACGGTATGTTACAATGTGTACACAAAAATACCCAACATAAATGTAATATGTGAGGCTCAAAAACCGCTCACCTTTTCATCTAGTGACATACTAAAAAATATTAAGTTCTAACGTAGAAGTGGGACGATAAATCAATACGTCATTAATATGTACGATACAATCAAATACGTTCGAATAAGAAAAACAGTTGACATGGTTGGCAGGTAGTTATTATGACGATATAATGATATCATGCATATACATGTTCATGATGGTATTCATATGCCATATTAAATGAAGTGAAGTTGAGGCATTAGTTATCAACCCCAATATTTGTTAACGTTTAACAAGATTGCAGTGTTTTCCAGTGATCTGATACAATACTGTCACTGTCATGGTAAGTCATACTTCTAGCGACATTAATACCTAAGTGGTTGAAAACTCTAATAGCTAGTAGATTGTATTCTGTGAATGAGCATAAAGCTTTAAAATATTATTATCATATTAAATATCGTTTATAGTTACGAGTTTTATCAGAAGGAAAATGTTACCTGTTTAAAGGTTTTTCAAAGGCGAGAAGACGGTACGGAAGACTTCTACAGAAATTGGGACGACTATGAAAATGGCTTTGGTTCGTTAGAGGGAGAACATTGGTTGGGTAATGAGAAGCTATATAACTTGACGAAGCAGAAGACGTATGGACTTCATGTAGACTTGGGAGATTTTGAAGGTGCGTCTAGATATGCCAAGTATAATCTATTCGTCGTTGCTGGTCCTGCCGACAATTACAGACTCCAACTAGGATCATACTCCGGTGATGCCGGTAAGTCTGTGATGTGACGTCATAAGTCTAATTGTCATATAACCAATCAACCTGTAATATTACAGGCCAATAAGATAAGATGCTGGTTAGCCAATTCATCCCATTTTATCTCATTAAGTATGTAAGTATGAATACTCATGTACGCTACTGTACTATCACTCTCCATGCTTACTGCCACTCCTTACGGAAATACCATACACGCCATTGTTCATGGTTATTTACGTTACGTGAAATATATATTCAACAATCTAGAATGACTCTTCCTTTATTATATTGACGTCTTCCGAAACGTATAATATGACAAAGTTGCTTGCTCTTTAAGGTACCTGCGACTCGAAAGTTATAGACGAACCGAGATTTGTGTTTTCCAACCATCAATAGTCAAATTCTACCTACGATTGTGTAAAAGACGACTTAATTAAACAGTTTAGTCTTGAAATGGAATAGGTCAAGTAAAACAATAGCTTGAGAGCTAGTAATACTTCATATAACTATTTCGACTTACGACATATTCATCTCTAACATATGTACATGTCATTTAAAGCTTACTTGCTCATGACTTCGGCTCCTCGACGCTTAAACTTCTAATTGCTAAATGGTACTCCGAATGTGTTTAAGTTCTAATACTCAACCACGTGGTATTGGATAACATGAGACACCTTTTGTCCTTCATACATTTCTTTTTTTTTTGGAAACGTGTCAGGTGATAACATCTCCCATTAATTTGAATTAAATCATAGGAACACACCTAATGGTTTGCAAGATATTCCAGCGAGTTTAAATGATAACTTGCCTGATATGTTCAAAACGTTATTTTTCAAATTTTCAGAGAGTCCTAGACTTTCAGCCGTGAATTTTAAAGCGTTTAGGACATATGAAAACAAAACAAAATGTGACTAAAGTCATTCTTTAATAAACATCACCGGTAGCTTCGGTAACAAATGCGTATTGCGCATGTGCATAATATTAAATAATATTTAAATAACCATAATATATATTATTAACAGCTGGTATTCAAATGTTTTGCTTTGTTGGCCCTTGTTTGTACCATTATCACCTTGGTGACCCACCAGTGTGGAATGCTGTGGTCTGTGTTTGTGATGTACAGGGAAAAGGTATAACCTTTGAGTTATTTGTAAGTGGTTAAGGGTGCTTAACTGCACAATCGTGTCATATAGTCCACCTTTTCAAATTTCTTTAATTAATGTTTAACATTGACACACTTTACCTCATACATCGGCTGTCCCCCCCCCCCCCCCGGATTTTTAGTAGTCTCATACATGATAGTTCCACAGTGCAATGTCGTGTTTATGTATAACTATATCACATAGGCCGATACTGGAAATGTGTTAAACACCCGAATAATAACCAGCAGTTGTAAAATGACAAAGAAAATATTAGTGTCCAATACATTGCACAGTGCCATATATTACAGTGTGCCATACATTACACTGTCCCATTAAATCGTAGTACCACGAGTAAGTTGTGAAAAGCTCCCGAACACTCACATCATGTGATATTTGAATGGATCTTTCCGTTATACTTGCAGGTAATGCTATGGGTGTTTGTCAAAACAAACAGTTCTCTACATTTGATCAAGACCACGATACTTGGGGCAGCAGCTGTGCCTTGAGGTATAAGGGAGGATGGTGGTATCAGCATTGTCACTACGCCAACCTCAACGGAGAATATCATGAAGGAGCATCCGCTTATGGTGTTGGTCTCAATTGGGCACAATGGAAAGGCTATACATACTCAGTTAAATTTACTGAAATGAAGCTGAGACCAGTTTGATATATTCGTCTTCATCTTCAAATATATTTAATGGGTTCAATTAATTATGTTGGCTGTGCAGATACAGTTGACAAAGAATCCCGATAACAAACATAGCCAGTAATGTTATTGTTTTAATTTAAATGCACTCTTACTTATGATAATATTTAAAAGAGATCATCGTATTGGGGTCTGATCGCAGATAAACCTTAACTATTTGTTCGATCATTCATTTTTTTTTTTCGATTTACTCTTAAGTTTAGAATCTAAATTTAATAGAAATATGCCAACCTCAGTAACTTGTCTTTATTGTTTGTTTGAGTGTGTAGGAGCGTGAGTTGGTAGGTGTTGATTTACATCAAATTAAATACTTTATGCCTCTGTCAATAAATATAAGCTGCTCAAATCTGACTGACGTTTATGATAAGTGAATGTAACTTCACATTTCTCCAGGAAATATTTCAGAGCTAAATTTAAGTTAGATATGTAAAAGAGGAAAGATAATCAAAGCGTCCTCTCCAAATATTCACGATTCATTGTATTATATTTGGACTTGGAACGAGCAGATATGATTTCATAGATGCAAATGTAATTAAAATACTCTTTTGATTTTTCTTTATTTTCAATCCATTGGTTCATCAATTGGCCTAAGAGTAAATAAATTCTGATAAAGAAGAAACCAAATTGAAATTTTGAAGACATACAACACACTGCTAAGAAGTTTGCTCCAATCATGTCTACTTTGATTAGGAGTTGAAAGAACATTCACCATGATTTTTGTTCTCTTAGACATGTTTAAAGTAAAGTTCCCCTTAACTAGCATAACATCAGTTTAGTTAACATTATACATGTTTCAATGGTCCATAGAATATTCTTCTTTCATGAAAATGTAAAAGGTTTTCGTCATGTTTTCATTCTTGGAGCTTTGAAGGGTGTGAAGACTCGTGCAAAAAGAAACGTCTAATGCCGGTAATTAAACATATTCTCGAATGAGGTGCTAAACACTCACCATCGATCCCTGAAAAAACACACACAAGTTGCTACTGTCGGTAATTAGACACTAGTGTACAGTCAGTACATACAGCTGCGGTCAATACCCACAGCACAGTATACACAAGATACAGCGATGGACATCTCAGGCCGAACTAAAGATAACAGTTAAGGTATCACGTTTCATTACCGTCTGCATATTGTAGGGACAGGAACAAAACGTCACTTGTAAGCAACGGAAAGTTTTTGGATGGTCGCACGCGACATGGGGCGAGTCTTCGATGCCTTTAATGTTTCTTTATTTATGAGCTGAAACTCTATAATATTCTTTCAAATCAAATGACGATTAAAATTGTAATACAAAGGGAAGTTTGTGATGACAATAAAGTCAGTGACAGATGAAAATTGCCTATTGATCTTTGTATAAAAATTGTATCAATACCTTTCTCTTTGCAGGATCAAAATAACAGCTGTCATTCTCAGAGACATGTTCACAGGAACGGTATATTACTTCAATGGGTGTTCTCCTTACCTAACATACATTAAGCTGCTTCTGTGTATTGCTATTGTATATCCAAATATACTTCGTACTTTGTGATACTGGTTAGTTCAGTCTTTCGGTCACAAGCTGGATGTAATAAGGGTATTGAAACGTAGCCTTGAAGTGAGCTCCATTATCTGTAAAATGTTAACGTTTTATACTTATTTTCCCATCTCTGTCTGCTTGCTAGTAGTACGAGTACTATAAATTCATATGCCGCAAAAATTGAGCAAAAGTAGATCATTCTGTTTCAAGTTGTAAATATCACAACTACTGAACGACTATGTACCTTTCTACGCAATGGAAGATTTACGGTCATTAAGTGGACACTGGGCATTGTTGGCCCGTGATATACCACTTTTTTTGTTGAACTTTTTAATGACAAACATGATAAAGTATATCAAATGCATCTTTAATGGTTAATGAGTGAAATGGTTAATGGTGAAAGTCGGCCTAAGTACCAATTTTCAGCTTTACAGGAATCGAGGATACAAATGGGGCACAGCCAAATGGTTGTCAATTTTTGTTAATTTTAAAGGGCACCATAACAAATTGAGAAGGCATCACCGCCAAATATCAAATGGGCACCAAATTAGTTATGTTCACTTTCAACAAATTGTCACATAAAAAAACATGAGTAACTGTCAAAAGTATGATCAATAAGACCATATTTGAAGCGTTGAATTAGTAAGCATGATTTGCGAGCCACACTCGTACTCACAATCAACTTTATCGTTAATATAATTATAGCCAGATACAGAAATGAAAGGCACATAAGTATAATCAAACAATCACCCATTTCTTTACGCGGTATGAGCCGTATGACCTACTCACGTCACTACTTTGTTCCAAGTAATTGTTGGTTGATATTGTTTCGAAAGCGGTAGATACAACTCCTATTAAAGGGTTCCCGTATTAACACATATGCAAAGTAATCGTATTCCATTTTAAAGATATTCTAGTTAAGGGCATCAAAATGAAGAATAGTCAATTATACGAATCACAAGAATTTTAAAGGGAGGGGGTACCACCCCGACTTTGAAGTCGAAACGACTTCGAGTCGACTACAACTATTTATGGACACTGGACGCTGATTTTAGAACAAAAAAAGCTGTTTGGGGTTTTCAGGGCGGATAGTATTGCGGGGCCCGTAAAGAACCGCCCTAGAATCAGGTAAAGCTAGGCCTAGATCACAAACTGAATAATATAGCATTACTGTTAGCCCTAACGTACTTAGACATTTAACTAGCCCATTAGTAGTAAAACATTTGGCCTAACTATATCCACTCGAATAAAAGGAACTTAAACAAGGAAATGTATGTATGTATATATGTATGTATGTATGTATGTATGTATGTATGTATGTATGTATGTATGTATGTATGTATGTATGTATGTATGTATGTATGTATGTATGTATGTATGTATGTATGTATGTATGTATGTATGTATGTATGTATGTATGTATGTATGTATGTATGTATGTATGTATGTATGTATGTATGTATGTATGTATGTATGTATGTATGTATGTGTGTATGTATGTATGTATGTATATGTGATCTTCCCGCAAGCAGGAACTCGCGAAAGAAGCCATGAAGGCTTACCCAACACGTGTTGTACCCAATGTACCCAACACGTGGATTCTCTCTCTGAAAAATGCTTTTCAGCTTCAGTTCAAAATTGGAAGAAATCTTTCCCAATTATGCACTGGATTCAGTTGTACATCGTACACCAATGTACGATGCACAGTCTTCACATGCGTGTAAACAAAAATTGAAGACGGTTGTCTTGAATTCGGTGTTTGTTTATCAGATAAACCAAGATTGTATAAGCAAACAACTCAGAATATGTGTGTAACTGTTTCTGTATAATATGTCCGCCGTTTGTGTTTTAGGTGGGCCAGACGTTTTCGAGGGGCAACATCCCCCTACGTCTCAACCTTCTTTGGCCAATGCCCTAATTCGCCCCCTACAGAGCAATAAAATATTCCTGTTTCCTTTAAAAATTTTAGATATTGAGATCAATTATGATACTGTCCAACCGAAATCTTTTGTGGATCCTTTGAGTCGGCTATATCAGAAGGGATCCTGAAAACAGTTGCCCAGATGAGGAAAATGAAAATTTCGAGCACAATATCGTGGTACATAAATATATATATATATATATATATATATATATATATATATATATATATATATATATATATATATATATATATATATATATATATATATATATATTATATATATATATATATATTTATATATATATATATACAAATTAAACATTCAGCAATCCAATTTGAAGGACGCGTTGCAGACATTATGCCGAGTATACTCAATAAAAGTTGTTCTATGGTTGGTCACTAGGGTACACCAGATGAAGATTAAATGATATAACACGCTATTGTTCCAAGGATGTCAATACCTAAACAATAACCTTTGCCACTCTGTGACTTTCAAATGATTTTGAAATACGAAGCCATCCATCACTGGCTTGTATTAAAAATTAAAAATGATTGTTAATTGAATATAATATTACTTAATTTATTATCATTCTTGTCATTCAAAAGAAGATTAAGACGGCGACTATATATATTTGCCCTTCTATCATCTCGATATCTCGTACCAGATTAACTAACTCATTGTTATATTAACGCAATTAGCTTATCAGGTTCTTTTCTTAGTGATCGCGTGATTAACAGGGTCCGAATTGGGTACTAGAGATTCAGTGACTGCTCGAACAATGGTTCTAAACTTAAACCTGTCCAACAAAAAATGTTTCCAAACAAGATTAAGATACCCTTCTAATATCTCGATACCTCGTGACAGATTAGTTCCGTTACTGATTTATTAACGCCATAAGCTAATCAGAACGTTTACTTAATTATCGCTTGAATAGCAGGGTCCAAGTAAGGTACTTGAGAAGGACTTCAGTGACTGATCAAACAATGGCTCGAAATTTAAACCTGTCTAACAAAAGCTGCCATATGTTTTATAATAACAGGTGTATATTGCACCAACCTTTATGGAAGGCGCAGGTTCACGGGTTTTGTAATTGTGAACATGTCTTCCTCTGCTTTTTTAGTCGACCTCCACTCCAGATCAAAGACGAGTTTAGATGTCGAATGGTACATGCTGAGGCACATTTAGACTACATCTTTTTAATAATTAGGTTCCAAGCACGGTCGTGGTAGAAAACATCCTTCAAAGTTTATGTCAGGTTGAAAGAGGCATGTACACAACATTTGAGGGTCCCCCCGCCCTCCCCCGCCCTAACACCATCCAGCAAGAAAAACAGTGATGTGGAGCATATTCCTTTTCTTTCTAGATGAAAGGCCAGCAGTCTCTCACTTCAACTGTAAGTGTACTTATTTTCCTGAAGCAAAGTAATTGAAGAAAATCCAACTTGTTCCCACGAGGATCTTATTTAACAAGGTTACTCTGATTTGTGGCAAGTTTTCAAGTTACGATTTCTCATGGCCACTCATGGAACGTGTCAAACCGGACTTAATTAAACGGCCAAATAGTATCAGTTTTATATAGTGAGGGTGGAATTAAAGTGACACTTATGGAAACATTTATTAAGAATTTAAAGTGTACTTGGGTTAAACGATACTGTAACGATATGAGCTCTGGAAAATTTTTTCTCGATATTGCGTTAGGTCAAGTTGGCAAAAAGTTATAATTTTCAGCGCAATTGTGCTAAGGGAGATATTCACGACATTAATAATGCTTTTGTTAATCAAGTTTTAATTCTGTTCAGTAAGAGTCAAGCCAATAATAGCCAGTGTTTCTTCTGTACAACACAGGAATAGAGTCTAGAGCACCTGTTTTGGAATTGTCAGTTCAAGTTAAATTTTATTTTAGAAGTAGAAATTTTGCTTTTATCCGGGCGGGATTGATTTACAGTCAAATTTATAACATTTAGCACACCCGGTGCATAAATTCGACTGCAGCGACGTGACCTTACTTGTAATTTATCTAAACGCACGTCACTTGGTAAACACACTTGCTGGTAACGTATTAAGTCTACTTATCCATTATATCATTTTGTCTTGCGATATTTACCGCAGAGTACCACTAGACTACCGTTCATTGAGTTTGAAAAAAAGGTAAGGTACAAATGTCTTAGAAATTTCATAATAATGTATAGACATGTTTTAGTTATGCCGTTCCTTATAGTCGTGTTCTCACAACAATTGCATTTGCTATATTATACGCATGTGGCTGCTTTTTCCTTTCTTCTTATCAAAATATTGTGACTTTTGGTAAATTGTGCATTGGTAACACATGCTCTTATATCATAGTTTTTAGAGTGCACATACTTACAACTTGATGAAAATTGACAAGTGTCACTGGATTCGGATGGCAGTCTTAATACCGGAACAGGTCATGAGGGTGTACTTTAAGAACACGACACCACGAATCTTACTGGGTTTTTGAATTATACTTGCATCTTGTTTGCAAAACATTTTATTGTAAATTGATCGATATTCCAACAGTGTCATCGTTTCCCGGCTATTATTTGCAATCATGTCGGGGATAGTACCAGTGCCAGCTGAGACTTCATCTACAACTCATGGTGGACATCGTAAGTGACTTATTAGTTAGAAGACATGTTTAATGAAGAATTCTTTATCTACCAATTATATATTAGAGCATACCTTTCTTTCATTTTGCAAACTATAATGCAACGATATGATTTCACTTCTCGCTTGGTTAGTTCCACATTTCTAAACTTAAAACAACGAATCCCTACAAGCACTGGTTAAAATACTGTTGTTATGTATTGTAGAAAAGCTGGGAAATCTAAATTCCTTATTTCCAAGCTCGAATTCTATTGTTGATTTGGACATTGTTTTGGACAGTGTTTGTAATGTTATCAGTTATAAAACAGTATTCTATTGTACATTAATGCTGTTACTTTTCAAGGATTGCACAAAGATGGAGACAAATCGCAGCGACATACGTCTGAACAGTTAAGTCATGGTAAGCTTTGATCCGATTTTTTTTCTCAAGAATTTCACATGTTATTCCTTAACTCAAACCCCGAACAGCACTTATAATGTTCCTGTCTGCAATTAGAATGCAAACATATGAAAAGTTTAAAGGCATACAATTATTCCAATGTACCACAAAATAAAAATTGAGGTCAATTTTATGCTTTACAATGAGATCTTATCTACAACAGTAATAATGGATCGTACTTTACAACTTTGTTCATAATATTGCGAAATCTTTCAAGTCTTAAACAAATAGCGCGAAACTGAACACCAATATTATTTAGATTCTTATACTCTGTAATACTATCAATGAAAATGAATGTCCCAAAATTAATTGTCTTTTAAAAATTAGTTTGATAGTCTGTTACAGTATAAACATATTTCAGAAGTAATTTTAAATTTAATTTGGAAGCACAATTCCAAAGCTGAAGATTTTCTTGTTCGCCCAAAAATGATGTATTTTTTTTTATAGTTACAACTCCATAGCAATACAATTGGAAACTATTTTACAATTACTTTCAATTTATGCAAAATTATGAGTGCCAATATTACTTATTGATCCTCTGATTGTCAATTGCTCGTTACTCTCCAAATACAGAAGGTTGGGGTGAATTCCTTGTCAACATGTCGAACGAAATAGACCGTAAGACTGCACAGTCACTTGCAACTATTTACCAGTTTTCAACAGCGGACATTGGCAGGATAGAAGAAGTAATATATCCTGGTGACGTATTTACAAGAATGATGGTTACGAAGGGTCATATCACTTCTAGTGATATCAGTTCTCTCTTGGAGAATCTAAGGAAAGTAGGTGGCAAAGGTGTTGCGAGTAAAATAGAAGTCCATTTTCAACGCGCTATGAAATCTACGACAATCGTTGAAAGACGTGACGGTGAGTGTTTCATATACGATTCAAAGGAACGTGAACAATCCGAGTTATAAAAATTGTTTTTTAACCGATTGCAAAACCAAGATACGATAAAAAACAATATGCTTCATAATCACGGGAAAGCAACATAACGATCTTTCGACATTAATATAAAATGCCCTAACCTTTTGCTTTCAGTAACAAACGTTCTTTAATTGCCTATTTGACAGATTACGAAGAATTGAAAGTAAATTTAATAAAAATACTGGACCGTGCGACTCACACAGCCCAAATTCTTGCAATATACTTTGACATCCCACCTTGGACGTTCGGCCAATTACAGAAGGATCCCTCTCCGGGGTGCGTATTGGTCTCGTATCTTGAAGCGGTTCATGTAATGTCCAAAGAGAACTGCAAAGAAGTGATCACCGCTTTGGAAAACATTGGTGCGACAGACATACTTAAGGAAACATTTGAACAAGACCTACGGAGTGAGAATGGTAACCTTCAACGGAAAACTGACGGTACGTCACACAGTCACACAGTCACAAAGTCACATATGATTGTCCAAGGGTATCATACCACGATGTTCTTCTCTTTGTGTTAGCTTGTGTGCTTTCCATTAGTCACGTGTTCTTTTCATCATTGCTGAAACTTCATTTATGTTAATTCTGCTGATACATACTGCACATTCGTTCTATGCAAATGTCTATTGGACTGAATCACTTCTCTTGTTAATGTTAAGTGTAAAATGATATTCCCATGTATTAATATTATCTTCTTAACTTCTCTGAGCATGTAAGCCTTTGTTACACCTATCATTCTTAATCATAGATCATTTAGGCTTGTTCCAGTAATTCAATTTTTACCAGTTTATATGAAATAAATAATTATCTTCAAGCGAGATACCTGCATGAAACAGTAGAGTGAGCATAAATATAGCTTTTCTATTTTTTTCGGTTTAAAGTTTGCATCTATTCCTCTCCTTCGTGACATAAATATTCATTTTAGGATTTATCTTTCTTGTAGACCAAAAAAAGGTTCCACATGTATCAAGAACGTTTAACAATCATATTTATCTCCTATTGCGATTTCATGCAAGTAGTATATTATCCACCGTAATTTATCCGAGCAGTTGCTTATTCATTCTTGCAGAAATAAATCCAAACGTTACTTCTACGGTACAGATAGAGGGCCCTCTTAGCGTTGCGTCGACTCCACAAACCATTATTAACAGTGGTAGTAACAGCATCAACTCTGCTACAACGAAAGTGAGTATTTTAAGATATGATATCCGTGATCACACTATCTTTTATGTGACATGTTGAATAAACGATACGAATAAACTGACCTTGCTCTAAGTTTCTCTTCACTGTCATCATGACACTATAATTATGGTAAGCCTATATTTCATAGATATGTGATGTACCGATACAGCTTACGCAAATACTAATCAACTTCAGGACTCATTCAAACGTGATATATAGAGTTGGAGAGATTGTTCATTATGTACAATGAAAGTTTGACAGCCCTGTTGAATTAGCTAACGAATCGCATGGTGGACCGATTCACACAGAGATTAAAGTAACTACTTTAAATCTTAAAGTATTGTACTACAGTAAAATATGGATCTTGTTTATAAATATGATAAATTGTTGGCATGTGCTATTAGGTTTACAATAAGACTGAGGATATGTGTACTTCCAGCAAATGCATCAAACTTAATTTGTTGGAATTACACATATCCTTAGTTTTTAATGTAATCATGATAGCACATGCTTCCGATTAATAGCACGATTAAGTTTTTACTTTGCTACAAAACTTAAAGTGTTATCTATGTGTATTGGGTTTTATCAATGCTAATTGGACTTAGGAAAGTGTGCAACTATTTTGAAGAGCACTTGTTAGTTTCATAATTCCGTTGGACTATGCAGTAATTAGTGTGTGAGATTCATCAGTTATTTAAATTTAGTGAGCTTGAGTCATGTAAAACAAACTTGTCGGTTTAAGTTTTGTTTAGATAAACAGTGATTTTAATTAATCCAGTAGTATTGCAGAAGAACATATAACATACAGTAAGCTCGTAATATATATGACAGTATGATATTTCATTCCCTTGACTTAATATATAAGTTCGTTTCTAACTTTCTAGATGGAACAGTCTCCCAAGTTTGAAATCCTTCAAAGCAGGCCCAAAGAAGATACATGCGTTTGCAATACTGGCGACTCCCGCAGTTTCAAAAAATATTCTTCAAATGAAAGTATTGTAGGAGCTATTTGTAAGACTTGCGGAAAGGAATGGCTACAGAAAATGTTCCTTGGAGACCTCGCCACTACGAGAGAGATTTCTGTAGATGGTCAACCGCTTTGCCTTCGAAGATGTTCCACTAATATTTCAGAATCTTTGCCCAGCAAGAAAGACAAAGATCGTTCAACATTCAAAGTAGGCGATCACATTGAATGGAAATCAGATGAACACCATCAAAACTTAAATGCAATTATAGAATCTATTGACACGGACGAAAACGTGTCGCTAATTGTCATTGAAGCGTCCAACTTTGGTCAAATTAAGATTTATGGACAGGACAATTGTCATTCAAAACTTAACGATTTACATGCCATTACTTATGAGAGCAATGGCGAAGTACCAGACAAACCAGATTTGGTAAGGGCACGGGCGCTTGCATGGTGCACAGGCGATTCATACATTTCCAACATATTCCTTACTGAAATCACGAGGTTTATAAGGTACTGTAAGTTTGGTTCAGATTTGCAATGGAGGGTGATGGGGCATGTAGGTGAGGTAGTTACAAATGCACTAAAGAACACACTGGGTTCTACATGGGTAACTGGAAGAGAGGTTAACAATTCTTTCTCATTGGATACAAAGTATTTTGCACCAGATGTTCATTCTGGTATCTATATTATAATTGCCAATTCAGCATTCACATTTCATCTCAACGAGCGTGACGCACACACAACAATAGAGAAAAACCTGTTTAGGTCGTTTTGTACAAAGTTCTCAAAATGTTTGTCTTACCACAACTTCCTAATTTATGAGATGCTCTCTGAAAGACCATGGGCAGAGGAAAACTGGTATGTAAAACTGCGTCCAACGGATATGGTCGTCCCAATTCTGATCAAAAGCATTGAACAAGTACCTCGATCTCCTCGAACTTTTTTTAATCCTCTCGCATCAGTTGTTGGCCATGCTATTCATTTGACAATGAAAAAAAACGACGAAGAAGTCCAACTTAATGACTTACTACCCGGTGATCATATAGTCACCACTCACAGTACTGTCCATCCTCGCTGTCACGCAATCGTTACTTCCGTAAACCTAGAAATGGGAGAAATAGGATTAATTCGTAATGTATTCCGTAGCGGTGTTCAGGAAAAAGTAGAGAAAGTATCACCCCCTATTTTACGTGTAGTTTACAAGGGGGATACCTGTTCTCCAGAAGAAGTCATCAAAAAGGCTAGATCTCAATTAGTTGGAGGTCCTTATTCAAAGTTCAATATCCTAACAAAAAATTGCAAACATTTTGCTGTTTGGTGTAAAAGCAAAACGGATGAAAGTAGTAAATCGCCCTCTGAGAGTAGTAAGTCTCCCTGAACATAGATAGTCCCTACACAGGGTTGGTACAACTACTAAAGGTTGAAAGAAACCAACATCACTTTCAAATTAAATATCTTAGCACCTTTTCAGTTTTTTAATGCAATTACGTTTTTATTTGCTAATGCATATTTTCTTGTGAATACCACAAGTTACGCGGCTTAAAATTTATTTACATTTTTATACTTGGTGTGTAAAGTTTCAACATTTAAATTAGTTATATACAAGTTAAAAGATGAACTGATTTTACATTGACAATACAAGACAATACAAGACAATATGAACAAAGTTGTATTAATTAAAGACCACTATAGATGATTTATTTTGAAGTGAACAGTGAATGTGGCACTAACGTTCGTTAAGCTTTGAAAGTAATTAAGGTAGTGTCTTGGGTTCGATTTAAAAGGAATCTGGTTTGACAATTTGCACAGAGGAAATCAGGTGTTAAAAATATTCATAATTTTTAATTTTTATGATGAATTACATAGAAGACGCAAAAAAGTACTGTCTCGAATTATGCGATAGAAAAACACGTTTTATT
Source organism: Apostichopus japonicus (assembly GCF_037975245.1). Classification (NCBI taxonomy): domain Eukaryota; kingdom Metazoa; phylum Echinodermata; class Holothuroidea; order Aspidochirotida; family Stichopodidae; genus Apostichopus; species Apostichopus japonicus. Next base: position 1,342,376 of record NC_092567.1, read on the forward strand.
ATCTTATAATAAGAATGTAATTATTTGAATAGCGTTTGCGTCCATGACCTTTCTTTTTGCCAAAGTTAGGTATTTAAACGCTAATAACTATGTTAAACAAGTATGATATGTTATGATACGATGATATAACAGTTTCCCACCTTTTCGACTTACTCAAGTTTCAGATATTCAACCTAGGCCAGCGACGTAATATTTAGTTTGAGTTTACTGTTATTTGAAACCATACAGTTTGTATATAGTTAAAGGTCAGTTGATGTTAGTAATCATAGATAATGAGCCCATATGTAGATATATTCACCACTTGTTAAAAATTTAATATAGTCAATTAATTCTCCTTGGGAATTTTGAAAATTTTGCAATGTTTTGGTAAGTTATCATTCATTATAGGTTCCTTTGACTAATAGTAATTAATATCATACAATATTGTACACATATCAGTTGAAGATACTCAAAACAGATCTGTTTTCTCCCAGATGTCTTTTAAACCGATCAATCTTGGTGTGTCAGCCATGTACAAAGGTCCTCTTAAATTGTAGTAATACGTTGCCACATCCTAGCTATCATAAGTGTCATCAATGCAAAGCAGCCCAAAAGGACATCGAGATAGTACGTGGAAGTTCAACCTTAAACATTTAACTTTTCTCATTGTTTTTGTTCCTGTTGTTACTAATATAATTCATAAAATATTGTAAAGTTGGATTGGAGACGGTTTGCTCAATACGTCGTTACGTAAGTTTAACAGGCTTACTAAATCCATTGGAGTTTCTTTTCCGTCGTCTTTATTTGTGACTTTTGTAGTAAAGCACCATTGGCCAGTACATTTACCCACGTATACAGCCGATACCCATAGCTCGTACAGCAACTACTGTCCATGTCCCACAGCCGTGCGTCAGTAATTACTACTTTGTGTTCGTAACACGGTAACATGTGTTGCAGGTGGCACTGTAACAATATCAACGCTGTTAACTTGCTCCCATGCAATACAACGAGCTGCGCGACTGGACAAAAGGAGTATTAGAAGATGAGCATGCCTACGAGATGAAGTAACAGAGGTACAGTACCGCTGATTCCAGTTCAAACCTCTATTACGCCAATTGGTTATGTCGAGAACGAAGAAATGCCATGTTCGATTATATCCTTAGTCCTACCTATAGCATAAAACGACTAGATACGACTTAATTTAAGAATCGCGTACAATTAACTTGCACTAATGGCTGATACAAGAAATACTGTTCGTGTCCCACAACTGTGCAGTAGTAATTACAATGTTGGGTTCGTTACACGGTAACATTTGTTACAGGATATGACCAGTATAGTGACTGTCTTGGAACATTTGGTGAACGTGATGTGGGACCATTGTATTAGAGGTGTTAATGTATTACTGAGCACTAGTGTATTACATTTAACTCTATTTATCCAAGTTTGTAATACATTGTAAACACGTCCTTTGAGATCAAGAAAATATTGATTCTCTGTGAGTTTAATGTTGCATATTACACTCTGTGTGTTAAACAATGTAGTCAGGTATTGTTATTGATGAGCCTAGATATTTAGAGTAATTCTCAAACTTCAAAGGAGTATAGTTATACGACTGCAGTGCCTTCACAAGTCTATATACAAAAAAACACCTTAAAATCATTGAGTGTAGTTGGTAACTCTGTACGGATACAGAATGATATATGTGAATTATATCTCTCTTATAATCATATCAAGCTGTGGCACACACAATAATAAGTAGCAGTTCGTAAGCCGGTGGATGAACGCTGTCAAAGAAAATTGTTTCAGGTAACGATCATTTTATCATAAAAATTCCATAAATGTTACAAGTAAAACATCGGTGTACTGTAGCACTATCAACGACAGTTTTCGCGACTGTAAGGCCTAGCTAACGCATAACTGACTCGCCATTACATGTATAAGCACACGCACATCGACAAGTACGCATAAGGGTATATACTCGTTCCTGACACGTTGGCTCACTAAGGTAGATGTCAGCAAGTATCTTTCGTCCGTGTGTATGTATGTATGTATGTATGTATGTATGTATGTATGTATGTATGTGTGTATGTGTGCGTGTGCGTGTAAGCTTGTTTACGGGCGTTTGTGTTTCGTCAAACGCACTGAAATATCAAAGTTAAGTGGAAAAAATGCAGAGGTAGAAAAATGCAACAATAGGTTGTTGTTGCTAACATGAGGCTTAAATGATCACCTTCCATCGAATATGAACTGTTGGTGTTTCTTACTCTAACAGTCTTGTCATAGTCAGACAAAGCAAAGAAAATTGATTTAGAATAAATCTTATCTTACATAAAGGTATGGACGGACTGCTAATTATAGTCATATCTTGACCTTTATCTCTTAACCATTGTCATTTAAACTACTTTGGTCATTATCTTATCTTATTAATTATACTGGTTTCATCAACATTAGTACTTTGATCACTACTTGGTTAGCACAGGTCGGCTATTATTCATCTATTTCTTGAAACGTTTATGAAATTTAACTAGAGCCTTTGTCCTTTATTCACTATAGCTTGAATGTGAACTTCAGATTTGAATCGCAGCTTCATATCGTCATGTAAGACATACAACGGCAGGAGTTAATACCAATGCAAGAAACTAACCCATTTCGTCATATATCTCCCGAACGTTCTGCAACAAAACCTGACCCAAATACTTGTTAATAAAACCTAAAACGTGACAGTACTACTTAATTAGTTGTAACCATCATTTGTAAAGATCGAATTTACTGCACCTCGAAGGTCTAGGGCCGGCTGTCCGTCCAAGATTTAATCTCTTTCCACTTTCCTTGGGAGTATCCCAAATATTTGGAAAGCAAATTAACATTCCACCCCGACTTTTAGCAGGTTTCAATGTGTTCATAAAATACTAATCGTCAACTTAACGCATATTTCAATACAAATTAAAACCATGCTAGAGAAAAATTGTTCAAAAGTAAACATAAACTATAAAAGTTATAAAATAGCAAATGAAAAATCTGAAAAATATCAATCTTTTAGAGTTTTGAAATTAGTATAAATAATGACAAGAGAATAAAAAACATTATTCATTAAGGTAAGTGTCATACTAAAACGATAAGGAATTTTTATGAAAAAAACATTGGGAGGTGAAAGATCACTATTTATTCTTTGGCAAGCTTTCCTTCTTAATAATCAAGCATTTCTTCAGAAAGACAATAACAATTTTACAATATGCATTTATTAAAGTGCCATTACGGAATTGAGGCGTATCATTAGTTGCCCCATCATTTTTGTTGAATAACTAAGAGTTTCCTGCCGTAGACACATATTGTTCAAGACCTCTTGTGGTCCTAAATGTATCTTCTTTAAACAGCTTACCTCATTGGCAAATGTTCGTCATATTCGTAAACGAATATCCCTATAGAATAGCTTGAAAGTATTAGGACAGTTGTCTACAATCCCATATATGAACTAACATTAATGTACAATGTTTAAGTTGTATTGTTATGTCCTACTTGAACATTGTTATACAAATTTAGCTTTGCTTTAGTTTTATTATCCTGTTAATGATTTTAATTTATTAATACAAATTTCAGATTTATGATACTGAAAGAATTCTTTGAGATTTGATGAAGAGACGGACTATTCCATCATTATACATTACATTTTCCATAAACAGCTGAACTTTTGGGAAGATTAACAACTACCCCTTTCGATATCAAACTATTCTTGTAAACCTTCTTTTGATTGATACCTAATAACGCTAAACCGAGCCATAATAACAGACATCTACACGCATCATGAATAGGAGAAGTTACATGATAAATACAAAATGTGTTTCATGCAACCCTATGTGGAGAAATATTTTAGTTGCGTAATATTTTTCATTGTATTGAATTTCTTACTCTTATTAGCATGCCCTAAAGGTATTTCATAGTTGCGTATTAATACTTACTTGCAACAATCAATATTTGGACTTGTTAGGAAGATGACTCCAGATCGATATTTCAAAGTCCACTTGTCATGGCTTTTGATCAACGTTGATACATTATCAAGTTAGTCTGCAACGCATTACATCAAGCTACCTTCCCTCAACTTTTCTTTTGCTAAGTTAGCCAGGTATGTGTCGTATTTCTTTTTATTCATAGGGAAAGGAAATTACTTATGTTATTAACAAATCATAATCATCATCTTCAACAGTAACTTGTAATTTCCATTGTGACATTTGAGTAAAGATAAAGTAATATGTTGTAGCTTGATCAAGGTAGCACATAGGCAACAACGTACTCTTTCAATGTGTCCTGAACTACAATAAGCTCTTTCACGTCTTTCTGTAATATTAAGGGTAGGTACTCACATCGATGATAAGAGAGGTGGAAGAACACCTTAACAAATTGTATGTACATTCATGTTCTATCTTAGTTAAATATGATCTTTATTGTCTAAAATGTAGGTTTATTGCAAAGATTTCAAACAATAAAATAATCATAGTAAAGGACATTTATGCAGTCATACTTTCCAAACAGAGCCATAGGAACATTTGTTTTTTGTTCAGACAGTCATGACAGACGTTTTCAGAAACGAAGGTAAATTGGTAGTTAATGAACCTGATGAAGGATCTGACAGTTCAATATGTAACACTCAAACAGTTTTAGAAGGTAACTTTATTTGTCATTATAAGTAAATGAAAGCTTGTAATCTAGACAGTTTGTTCTTAAACATATTTAATAATTGTTCTTAAACATGTATAGTTTCATTGTAATAAAATAACATTTACAAGCCTCATATGTACATACCATAAGATAAGGGGGAAAGGGAAATTATATTTTCCACTTCCAATTGGTTTTTAACTACCTTTATCAGGACAATGGACAAAGGCCTTGCGGTTACATATGATTCTGCAGCAGCCACACATGTTTAGTTACAAGGCACCATTAGGAATACCAATTGAATGTAATTTAGTCTCTTCTACATATGAAGTTACATAAAATAGTCTTACCAACAGTTTGGAATAGATAAAATGGAAAACATGATTTTTCTATTTTCTAACTCCAGTAGCCTTAATAATAGCACCATCTTGCTTTCGAGGCAGTATAGGAATTGAAGAAATATATTTCGAGGTATATATATCATAACAAAAAACGTAAATTATATTAATGTCACTGTGAATGTAACAAATGTTCACATGTCTTAAAACAAGCCTTCAGGAAGGTATGGACATCAGCTAACTTTCTTTGTTATTTTACTTTTATATTTAAGCGCTAACATCAGTGAATGACTCCCTTAACGAAGCTATCAACAAGGAAGACTCCCTCAATGATTACAGGTCTGCTGTTAAAAGCACATCAGCGAGTGAGTGTGAGGTTGGAGGAGGTAAAGCTTCAAAGATAGGCGTTACTCTTTAATGTTACTGGTGTAACTTGGTATTCAAATGTCAAGCTCAAACTATTGTTTCTTATATACACACACTGCTTAAAGAATCAGATTGCATTGTACCTGCGGGGAAAGAACATGAGTCATTACAACATTTCAAGTCTGATGCTCAAAGAATATTAACAAGTCAGGGTGAGACTACATGATATCAGTAGATCTGACAAGTTATATAATGTTGACATGTCTTATTTACTAGCGTAAGAATAAATTGAAGAACCAGATAGAAAAACTTATTAGTTACTCGTGGAATTATAACATAATTACAGTAAATAAAAGTGGCAAATGCCTTCGAAGGATGTTGAGACTTCCAAAGGTAAATCTTTAAAGTCGTTTAATCTGATACAGTCTAAGTCATACTAGTTGAATAGATTTTGACTAATTTAAGTATCTTGGCGGTATTTTTAGGTCTGTCTCATTTGACCGGTGCTATGTTTGCACTACTCACCACTTACTTCAGAGATCAGTAAAGACTTCAAGAACGAGGCAATGAATACAGGAGACTGCCCAAAAAATTGAAATGCTTTGTTTTTACCAAAAACAACTTTCAACGTTGAAACGAGTTATAGAACAATTCTGAAATGATAATAATATCAGCTTGAAACAAACAAAATGTGACTAATTTAAGTATCTTGGCGGTATTTCTAGGTCTGTATATTATTTGACCGGTGCTATATTTGTACTTTTCACCACTTACATCAGAGATCAGTAAAGATTTCCAAAACGAGAAAATGAATACAGGAGACCGCCGAAAAGATGAACCTTTTTATTCTTGTAATATCTTTCGATGTGGGTTAAGTACAAGAATTAGGATGTCGGTTGTGAAATAAGAGGCAGTGTTTTTATCGTCTTGCTTTTCTTTTGGAGCCTTATTTGTGTGAAATTGTTTAACAATATTCATGTTTCCTATGACAATACTTTTTCTCTCCGTTATGAGATAAACACGGGTTTGAAACAAGAAGTGGTAATACGTAATATGAACGTTTTCATTGCAATATCTTACAGCAATGAACAGCGACGACTCGGTAAACGAAAACAATGACAATGCAGTGTCATCACAACATCGCAAGTTGGATGAGAAATTTCACCCTCCACAGGATGTTGATTCCTCCGCAGGTAAATTTTGACGTTTTGTCACTTGATCCAGTCAAAGTCAATACAGCTTTCATTCAATTGAAATCAAATATAATTTTAAGAAATTTCAAAGATCTTTCAGTTTTAAGATAAACACAGGTGAAACAAGTAATGGTTTTACTTAATATGACCGTTGTCATTGCAATATCTTACAGCAACAAACAGCGAAGACTCGGAAAACGAAAACAATGACAATGCAGTGTCATCACAACATCGCAAGTGCGATGAGAAAATTCACCCTCCACAGGATGTTGACTGTCCTGAAGGTAAGCTTTGACGCTTATTACTTGATCCAGTCAAAGTTAATACAGCTTACATTCAATTGAAATCAAATATAAGTTGAAGCAATTTCATAGATCTTTCAGTTATAAGATAAATACAGGTGAAACAAATAATGGTTTTACTTAATATGACAGTTGTCATTGCAATATCTTACAGCAACAAACAGCGAAGACTCGGAAAACGAAAACAATGACAATGTAGTGTCATCACAACATCGCAAGTGCGATGAGAAAATTCACCCTCTACATGATGTTGATTCTTCCGAAGGTAAATTTTGACGTTTTATTACTTGATCTAGTCAAAGTCAATACAGCTTACATTCAATTGAAATCAAATATTAGTTTAAGCAATTTCATAGATCTTTCAGTTATAAGATAACACAGGTGAAACAAGTAATGGTTTTGCTTAATATGACCGTTGTAATTGCAATATCTTACAGCAACAAACAGGGAAGACTCGGAAAACGAAAACAATGACAATGCAGTGTCATCACAACATCGCAAGTGCGATGAGAAAATTCACCCTCTACAGGATGTTGATTCTTCTGAAGGTAAATTTTGACGTTTTATTACTTGATCTAGTCAAAGTCAATACAGCTTACATTCAATTGAAATCAAATATAAGTTGAAGCAATTTCATAGATCTTTCAGTTATAAGATAAACACAGGTGAAACAAATCATGGTTTTACTTAATATGACCGTTGTCATTGCAATATCTTACAGCAACAAACAGCGAGGACTCGGAAAACGAAAACAATGACAATGCAGTGACATCACAACATCGCAAGTTTGATGAGAAAATTCACCCTCTACATGATGTTGTTTCTTCTGAAGGTAAATTTTGACATTTTATTACTTGATCTAGTCAAAGTCAATACAGCTTACATTCAATTGAAATCAAATATAAGTTGAAGCAATTTCATAGATCTTTCAGTTATAAGATAAATACAGGTGAAACAAATAATGGTTTTACTTAATATGACCGTTGTCATTGCAATATCTTACAGCAACAAACAGCGAAGACTCGGAAAACGAAAACAATGACAATGTAGTGTCATCACAACATCGCAAGTGCGATGAGAAAATTCACCCTCTACATGATGTTGATTCTTCCGAAGGTAAATTTTGATGTTTTATTACTTGATCTAGTCAAAGTCAATACAGCTTACATTCAATTGAAATCAAATATTAGTTTAAGCAATTTCATAGATCTTTCAGTTATAAGATAACACAGGTGAAACAAGTAATGGTTTTACTTAATATGACCGTTGTAATTGCAATATCTTACAGCAACAAACAGCGAAGACTCGGAAAACGAAAACAATGACAATGCAGTGTCATCACAACATCGCAAGTGCGATGAGAAAATTCACCCTCTACAGGATGTTGATTCTTCTGAAGGTAAATTTTGACGTTTTATTACTTGATCTAGTCAAAGTCAATACAGCTTACATTCAATTGAAATCAAATATAAGTTGAAGCAATTTCATAGATCTTTCAGTTGTAAGATAAACACAGGTGAAACAAATCATGGTTTTACTTAATATGACCGTTGTCATTGCAATATCTTACAGCAACAAACAGCGAGGACTCGGAAAACGAAAACAGTGACAATGCAGTGTCATCACAACATCGCAAGTGCGATGAGAAAATTCACCCTCCACATGATGTTGTTTCTTCTGAAGGTAAATTTTGACGTTTTATTACTTGATCTAGTCAAAGTCAATACAGCTTACATTCAATTGAAATCAAATATAAGTTGAAGCAATTTCATAGATCTTTCAGTTATAAGATAAACACAGGAGAAACAATTAATGGTTATACGCAATATCACAGTTGTAATTGCAATATCTTACAGCAATGAACAACAACGACTCGGTCAACGAAAACACTTACAATGCAGTGTCATCACAACATCGCAAGTTTGATGAGAAAATTCACCCTCAACAGGATGTTGATTCTTCTGAAGGTAAATTTTGACGTTTTATTACTTGATCTAGTCAAAGTCAATACAGCTTACATTCAATTAAAATCAAATATTAGTTGAAGCAATTTCATAGATCTTTCAGTTATAAGATAACACAGGTGAAACAAGTAATGGTTTTACTTAATATGACCGTTGTCATTGCAATATCTTACAGCAACAAACAGCGAAGACTCGGAAAACGAAAACAATGACAATGCAGTGTCATCACAACATCGCAAGTTTGATGAGAAAATTCACCCTCCACAGGATGTTGACTGTCCCGAAGGTAAGTTTTGACGCTTATTACTTGATCCAGTCAAAGTTAATACAGCTTACATTCAATTGAAATCAAATATAAGTTGAAGCAATTTCATAGATCTTTCAGTTATAAGATAAATACAGGCGAAACAAATAATGGTTTTACTTAATATTGCAATATCTTACAGCAAAAAACAGCGAAGACTCGGAAAACGAAAACAATGACAATGCAGTGTCATCACAACATCGCAAGTGCGATGAGAAAATTCACCCTCTACAGGATGTTGATTCTTCTGAAGGTAAATTTTGACGTTTTATTACTTGATCTAGTCAAAGTCAATACAGCTTACATTCAATTAAAATCAAATATTAGTTAAAGCAATTTCATAGATCTTTCAGTTATAAGATAACACAGGTGAAACAAGTAATGGTTTTACTTAATATGACCGTTGTCATTGCAATATCTTACAGCAACAAACAGCGAAGACTCGGAAAACGAAAACAATGACAATGCAGTGTCATCACAACATCGCAAGTGCGATGAGAAAATTCACCCTCCACAGGATGTTGACTGTCCCGAAGGTAAGTTTTGACGCTTATTACTTGATCCAGTCAAAGTTAATACAGCTTACATTCAATTGAAATCAAATATAATTTGAAGCAATTTCATAGATCTTTCAGTTATAAGATAAATACAGGTGAAACAAATAATGGTTTTACTTAATATGACAGTTGTCATTGCAATATCTTACAGCAAAAAACAGCGAAGACTCGGAAAACGAAAACAATGACAATGCAGTGTCATCACAACATCGCAAGTGCGATGAGAAAATTCACCCTCTACAGGATTTTGATTCTTCTGAAGGTAAATTTGACATTTTATTACTTGATCTAGTCAAAGTCAATACAGCTTACATTCAATTGAAATCAAATATTAGTTTAAGCAATTTCATAGATCTTTCAGTTATAAGATAACACAGGTGAAACAAAAAATGGTTTTACTTAATATGACCGTTGTCATTGCAATATCTTACAGCAACAAACAGCGAAGACTCGGAAAACGAAAACAATGACAATGCAGTGTCATCACAACATCGCAAGTGCGATGAGAAAATTCACCCTCTACAGGATGTTGATTCTTCTGAAGGTAAATTTTGACGTTTTATTACTTGATCTAGTCAAAGTCAATACAGCTTACATTCAATTGAAATCAAATATAAGTTGAAGCAATTTCATAGATCTTTCAGTTGTAAGATAAACACAGGTGAAACAAATCATGGTTTTACTTAATATGACCGTTGTCATTGCAATATCTTACAGCAACAAACAGCGAGGACTCGGAAAACGAAAACAGTGACAATGCAGTGTCATCACAACATCGCAAGTGCGATGAGAAAATTCACCCTCCACATGATGTTGTTTCTTCTGAAGGTAAATTTTGACGTTTTATTACTTGATCTAGTCAAAGTCAATACAGCTTACATTCAATTGAAATCAAATATAAGTTGAAGCAATTTCATAGATCTTTCAGTTATAAGATAAACACAGGAGAAACAATTAATGGTTATACGCAATATCACAGTTGTAATTGCAATATCTTACAGCAATGAACAACAACGACTCGGTCAACGAAAACACTTACAATGCAGTGTCATCACAACATCGCAAGTTTGATGAGAAAATTCACCCTCAACAGGATGTTGATTCTTCTGAAGGTAAATTTTGACGTTTTATTACTTGATCTAGTCAAAGTCAATACAGCTTACATTCAATTAAAATCAAATATTAGTTGAAGCAATTTCATAGATCTTTCAGTTATAAGATAACACAGGTGAAACAAGTAATGGTTTTACTTAATATGACCGTTGTCATTGCAATATCTTACAGCAACAAACAGCGAAGACTCGGAAAACGAAAACAATGACAATGCAGTGTCATCACAACATCGCAAGTTTGATGAGAAAATTCACCCTCCACAGGATGTTGACTGTCCCGAAGGTAAGTTTTGACGCTTATTACTTGATCCAGTCAAAGTTAATACAGCTTACATTCAATTGAAATCAAATATAAGTTGAAGCAATTTCATAGATCTTTCAGTTATAAGATAAATACAGGCGAAACAAATAATGGTTTTACTTAATATTGCAATATCTTACAGCAAAAAACAGCGAAGACTCGGAAAACGAAAACAATGACAATGCAGTGTCATCACAACATCGCAAGTGCGATGAGAAAATTCACCCTCTACAGGATGTTGATTCTTCTGAAGGTAAATTTTGACGTTTTATTACTTGATCTAGTCAAAGTCAATACAGCTTACATTCAATTAAAATCAAATATTAGTTGAAGCAATTTCATAGATCTTTCAGTTATAAGATAACACAGGTGAAACAAGTAATGGTTTTACTTAATATGACCGTTGTCATTGCAATATCTTACAGCAACAAACAGCGAAGACTCGGAAAACGAAAACAATGACAATGCAGTGTCATCACAACATCGCAAGTGCGATGAGAAAATTCACCCTCCACAGGATGTTGACTGTCCCGAAGGTAAGTTTTGACGCTTATTACTTGATCCAGTCAAAGTTAATACAGCTTACATTCAATTGAAATCAAATATAATTTGAAGCAATTTCATAGATCTTTCAGTTATAAGATAAATACAGGTGAAACAAATAATGGTTTTACTTAATATGACAGTTGTCATTGCAATATCTTACAGCAAAAAACAGCGAAGACTCGGAAAACGAAAACAATGACAATGCAGTGTCATCACAACATCGCAAGTGCGATGAGAAAATTCACCCTCTACAGGATTTTGATTCTTCTGAAGGTAAATTTGACATTTTATTACTTGATCTAGTCAAAGTCAATACAGCTTACATTCAATTGAAATCAAATATTAGTTTAAGCAATTTCATAGATCTTTCAGTTATAAGATAACACAGGTGAAACAAAAAATGGTTTTACTTAATATGACCGTTGTCATTGCAATATCTTACAGCAACAAACAGCGAAGACTCGGAAAACGAAAACAATGACAATGCAGTGTCATCACAACATCGCAAGTGCGATGAGAAAATTCACCCTCCACAGGATGTTGACTGTCCCGAAGGTAAGTTTTGACGCTTATTACTTGATCCAGTCAAAGTTAATACAGCTTACATTCAATTGAAATCAAATATAAGTTGAAGCAATTTCATAGATCTTTCAGTTATAAGATAAATACAGGTGAAACAAATAATGGTTTTACTTAATATGACCGTTGTCATTGCAATATCTTACAGCAAAAAACAGCGAAGACTCGGAAAACGAAAACAATGACAATGCAGTGTCATCACAACATCGCAAGTGCGATGAGAAAATTCACCCCCTACATGATGTTGATTCTTCTGAAGGTAAATTTTGACGTTTTATTACTTGATCTAGTCAAAGTCAATACAGCTTACATTCAATTGAAATCAAATATAAGTTGAAGCAATTTCATAGATCTTTCAGTTGTAAGATAAACACAGGTGAAACAAATCATGGTTTTACTTAATATGACCGTTGTCATTGCAATATCTTACAGCAACAAACAGCGAGGACTCGGAAAACGAAAACAGTGACAATGCAGTGTCATCACAACATCGCAAGTGCGATGAGAAAATTCACCCTCCACATGATGTTGTTTCTTCTGAAGGTAAATTTTGACGTTTTATTACTTGATCTAGTCAAAGTCAATACAGCTTACATTCAATTAAAATCAAATATTAGTTGAAGCAATTTCATAGATCTTTCAGTTATAAGATAAATACAGGCGAAACAAATAATGGTTTTACTTAATATTGCAATATCTTACAGCAAAAAACAGCGAAGACTCGGAAAACGAAAACAATGACAATGCAGTGTCATCACAACATCGCAAGTGCGATGAGAAAATTCACCCTCTACAGGATGTTGATTCTTCTGAAGGTAAATTTTGACGTTTTATTACTTGATCTAGTCAAAGTCAATACAGCTTACATTCAATTAAAATCAAATATTAGTTGAAGCAATTTCATAGATCTTTCAGTTATAAGATAACACAGGTGAAACAAGTAATGGTTTTACTTAATATGACCGTTGTCATTGCAATATCTTACAGCAACAAACAGCAAAGACTCGGAAAACGAAAACAATGACAATGCAGTGTCATCACAACATCGCAAGTTTGATGAGAAAATTCACCCTCCACAGGATGTTGACTGTCTTGAAGGTAAGTTTTGACGTTTTATTACTTGATCCAGTCAAAGTTAATACAGCTTACATTCAATTGAAATCAAATATAAGTTGAAGCAATTTCATAGATCTTTCAGTTATAAGATAAATACAGGCGAAACAAATAATGGTTTTACTTAATATTGCAATATCTTACAGCAAAAAACAGCGAAGACTCGGAAAACGAAAACAATGACAATGCAGTGTCATCACAACATCGCAAGTGCGATGAGAAAATTCACCCTCTACAGGATGTTGATTCTTCTGAAGGTAAATTTTGACGTTTTATTACTTGATCTAGTCAAAGTCAATACAGCTTACATTCAATTAAAATCAAATATTAGTTGAAGCAATTTCATAGATCTTTCAGTTATAAGATAACACAGGTGAAACAAGTAATGGTTTTACTTAATATGACCGTTGTCATTGCAATATCTTACAGCAACAAACAGCGAAGACTCGGAAAACGAAAACAATGACAATGCAGTGTCATCACAACATCGCAAGTGCGATGAGAAAATTCACCCTCCACAGGATGTTGACTGTCCCGAAGGTAAGTTTTGACGCTTATTACTTGATCCAGTCAAAGTTAATACAGCTTACATTCAATTGAAATCAAATATAAGTTGAAGCAATTTCATAGATCTTTCAGTTATAAGATAAATACAGGTGAAACAAATAATGGTTTTACTTAATATGACAGTTGTCATTGCAATATCTTACAGCAAAAAACAGCGAAGACTCGGAAAACGAAAACAATGACAATGCAGTGTCATCACAACATCGCAAGTGCGATGAGAAAATTCACCCTCTACAGGATTTTGATTCTTCTGAAGGTAAATTTTGACATTTTATTACTTGATCTAGTCAAAGTCAATACAGCTTACATTCAATTGAAATCAAATATTAGTTGAAGCAATTTCATAGATCTTTCAGTTATAAGATAACACAGGTGAAACAAAAAATGGTTTTACTTAATATGACTGTTGTCATTGCAATATCTTACAGCAACAAACAGCGAAGACTCGGAAAACGAAAACAATGACAATGCAGTGTCATCACAACATCGCAAGTGCGATGAGAAAATTCACCCTCCACAGCATGTTGACTGTCCCGAAGGTAAGTTTTGACGCTTATTACTTGATCCAGTCAAAGTTAATACAGCTTACATTCAATTGAAATCAAATATAAGTTGAAGCAATTTCATAGATCTTTCAGTTATAAGATAAATACAGGTGAAACAAATAATGGTTTTACTTAATATGACCGTTGTCATTGCAATATCTTACAGCAAAAAACAGCGAAGACTCGGAAAACGAAAACAATGACAATGCAGTGTCATCACAACATCGCAAGTTTGATGAGAAATTTCACCCTCTACAGGATTTTGATTCTTCTGAAGGTAAATTTTGACATTTTATTACTTGATCTAGTCAAAGTCAATACAGCTTACATTCAATTGAAATCAAATATTAGTTTAAGCAATTTCATAGATCTTTCAGTTATAAGATAACACAGGTGAAACAAGAAATGGTTTTACTTAATATGACCGTTGTCATTGCAATATCTTACAGCAACAAACAGCGAAGACTTGGAAAACGAAAACAATGACAATGCAGTGTCATCACAACATCGCAAGTTTGATGAGAAAATTCACCCTCTACAGGATGTTGATTCTTCCGAAGGTAAATTTTGATGTTTTATTACTTGATCTAGTCAAAGTCAATACAGCTTACATTCAATTGAAATCAAATATTAGTTTAAGCAATTTCATAGATCTTTCAGTTATAAGATAACACAGGTGAAACAAGTAATGGTTTTACTTAATATGACCGTTGTAATTGCAATATCTTACAGCAACAAACAGCGAAGACTCGGAAAACGAAAACAATGACAATGCAGTGTCATCACAACATCGCAAGTGCGTTGAGAAAACTCACCCTCTACAGGATGTTGATTCTTCTGAAGGTAAATTTTGACGTTTTATTACTTGATCTAGTCAAAGTCAATACAGCTTACATTCAATTGAAATCAAATATAAGTTGAAGCAATTTCATAGATCTTTCAGTTATAAGATAAACACAGGAGAAACAAATCATGGTTTTACTTAATATGACAGTTGTCATTGCAATATCTTACAGCAACAAACAGCGAGGACTCGGAAAACGAAAACAATGACAATGCAGTGACATCACAACATCGCAAGTGCGATGAGAAAATTCACCCTCTACAGGATGTTGATTCTTCTGAAGGTAAATTTTGACGTTTTATTACTTGATCTAGTCAAAGTCAATACAGCTTACATTCAATTGAAATCAAATATAAGTTGAAGCAATTTCATAGATCTTTCAGTTATAAGATAAACACAGGTGAAACAAATCATGGTTTTACTTAATATGACAGTTGTCATTGCAATATCTTACAGCAACAAACAGCGAGGACTCGGAAAACGAAAACAATGACAATGCAGTGACATCACAACATCGCAAGTTTGATGAGAAAATTCACCCTCTACATGATGTTGATTCTTCTGAAGGTAAATTTTGACGTTTTATTACTTGATCTAGTCAAAGTCAATACAGCTTACATTCAATTGAAATCAAATATAAGTTGAAGCAATTTCATAGATCTTTCAGTTATAAGATAAACACAGGAGAAACAATTAATGGTTATACGCAATATCACAGTTGTAATTGCAATATCTTACAGCAATGAACAACAACGACTGGGTCAACGAAAACACTTACAATGCAGTGTCATCACAACATCGCAAGTTTGATGAGAAACTTCACCCTCCACAGGATGTTGACTGTCCGGAAGGTAAGTTTTGACGCTTATTACTTGATCCAGTCAAAGTTAATACAGCTTACATTCAATTGAAATCAAATATTAGTTGAAGCAATTTCATAGATCTTTCAGTTATACGATAAATACAGGTGAAACAAGAAATGGTTTTACTTAATATGACAGTTGTCATTGCAATATCTTACAGCAACAAACAGCGAAGACTCGGAAAACGAAAACAATGACAATGCAGTGTCATCACAACATCGCAAGTGCGATGAGAAAATTCACCCTCTACAGGATTTTGATTCTTCTGAAGGTAAATTTTGACGTTTTATTACTTGATCTAGTCAAAGTCAATACAGCTTACATTCAATTGAAATCAAATATTAGTTGAAGCAATTTCATAGATCTTTCAGTTATAAGATAATACAGGTGAAACAAGAAATGGTTTTACTTAATCTGACCGTTGTCATTGCAATATCGTACAGCAACAAACAGCGAAGACTCGGAAAACGAAAACAATGACAATGCAGTGTCATCACAACATCGCAAGTTTGATGAGAAAATTCACCCTCTACAGGATGTTGATTCTTCCGAAGGTAAATTTTGATGTTTGATTACTTGATCTAGTCAAAGTCAATACAGCTTACATTCAATTGAAATCAAATATTAGTTTAAGCAATTTCATAGATCTTTCAGTTATAAGATAACACAGGTGAAACAAATCATGGTTTTACTTAATATGACCGTTGTAATTGCAATATCTTACAGCAACAAACAGCGAAGACTCGGAAAACGAAAACAATGACAATGCAGTGTCATCACAACATCGCAAGTTTGATGAGAAAATTCACCCTCTACAGGATGTTGATTCTTCTGAAGGTAAATTTTGACGTTTTATTACTTGATCTAGTCAAAGTCAATACAGCTTACATTCAATTGAAATCAAATATAAGTTGAAGCAATTTCATAGATCTTTCAGTTATAAGATAAACACAGGTGAAACAAATCATGGTTTTACTTAATATGACAGTTGTCATTGCAATATTTTACAGCAACAAACAGCGAGGACTCGGAAAACGAAAACAATGACAATGCAGTGACATCACAACATCGCAAGTTTGATGAGAAAATTCACCCTCTACATGATGTTGATTCTTCCGAAGGTAAATTTTGACGTTTTATTACTTGATCTAGTCAAAGTCAATACAGCTTACATTCAATTGAAATCAAATATAAGTTTAAGCAATTTCATAGATCTTTCAGTTATAAGATAAACACAGGAGAAACAATTAATGGTTATACGCAATATCACAGTTGTAATTGCAATATCTTACAGCAATGAACAACAACGACTCGGTCAACGAAAACAATGACAATGCAGTGTCATCACAACATCGCAAGTTTGATGAGAAAATTCACCCTGCACAGGATGTTGATTCTTCCGAAGGTAAATTTTGATGTTTTATTACTTGATCTAGTCAAAGTCAATACAGCTTACATTCAATTGAAATCAAATATTAGTTGAAGCAATTTCATAGATCTTTCAGTTATAAGATAACACAGGTGAAACAAGTAATGGTTTTACTTAATATGACAGTTGTCATTGCAATATCTTACAGCAACGAACAGCAAAGACTCGGAAAACGAAAACAATGACAATGCAGTGTCATCACAACATCGCAAGTTTGATGAGAAAATTCACCCTCTACAGGATGTTGATTCTTCCGAAGGTAAATTTTGACGTCTTATTACTTGATCCAGTCAAAGTCAATACAGCTTACATTCAATTGAAATCAAATATAAGTTGAAGCAACATCATAGATCTTTCAGTTATAAGATAAACATGCGTGAAACAAGTAATGGTTTTACTTAATATGACCGTTGTCATTGCAATATCTTACAGCAATAAACAGCGACGACTCGGAAAACGAAAACAATGACAATGCAGTGTCATCACAACATCGCAAGTTTGATGAGAAAATTCACCCTCCACATTATGTTGATGCCTCCGAAGGTAAATGTTGACATTTTATTTCTTGATCCAGTCAAAGTCAATACAGCTTACATTCAATTGAAATCAAATAAAAATTCAAGCAATTTCATAGATTTGTCAGTTATAAGATAAAAACAGGTGAAACAAGTATTAGTTTACGTAATATGACAGTTGTCATTGCAATATCTTACAGCAATAAACAGCGAAGACTCGGAAAACGAAAGCAATGACAATGCAGGGTCATCACAACATCGTAGGTTTGATGAGCAAATTCATACTTCAAAGGACGTGGAGGCTTACGAACTTCAAGGTAAATCATTGCTGTTATTTCCTATTAAACTCAAACACAATCAATATTATTTGCAGTTGGAATAATATATACAGATGATCAATTTTATAGCTTCCTGATAGCAAAGACAATTCATTGTTGAAAAACGTAATGTTAATTTGTTTAAATGATATTTAATATTGAAATAAAAAAACAATTCCTGAATTAAATTTGCTCTGGGGCATTTTAAAGATCTGGAATTAGTGTGAGTTTTGCTTTATTTTGTACTTCTACTTTGTAATTACTAAAAAGACGCAATCTTTGGATGTTGAATCAAAGAATATATTATATTTTATACTTTCATATATGATACTTTTATTTAGAGTTTTGTAAGAAATGAGGATGAGGTTATGAAAAAGACGTAATCTTTGTTTGTTGAACCAAACAATGTTGAGACTTCCGAGGGTAAATCATTGACGTTATGACTTGTTCAAGGAATGAACAGCGACGACTTGGAAACCGAAATCAATGATACTGTAGGGTCATAACAACATAAGACATTTGATTTCATTCTTGACTAAAATTACAAATATACAGAACGTAAAATCATCTTAGTCATAACATTAAAGATATAAAAACAATTGTATAAGTGTATTGTTAACAGAGTGGGTTTTCTTTAATGACGGTTGTTTGCTATGAACAAATAATATCTGAAATTGATACATCAAACATGTAAAATGCAACATTTGATTGTCTATCTTAGAACTTACATCTGAGAGCAGCAATAACTTGCAAAACGACACGATGAATACGACAAAACACACCCAAGATGACAAATCTGATTTCCAAAGCCCACCAATAAGCCAGAGTGAGCTTAATAAAGTTAAATATTTCAGTATTGTGCTTCTGTTGATGTCACTAAATAAAACTTTCAATGGAGATATCGGGAAACAACGTAATTTATCAATGATTAAATATAGATCCTCGTTACTTAAAATTTCTCGTCAAGTCATGTTATGGAAGTTAACAAAACTTCACTTGACGTTCACAACCTGCAAAGTAGTTTTTTATGGAACGGTGCTTATTTGTTATAAACAAAAATATGTTAAGGTTTTAATAAGCAAATGAATTTTCATTATGAAAACCTTAAGGCGACAGTGGATTCTCATCTTATTTCAAGTTAAGTACAAAACGACAAAGTCAACATATTGTGTTATTTATTTACAGCCTGATGTTTCTATTTTTGTTTATATTAAATGTACAGCCTTTACATTACGTAGTTTAATTGTATTTATCCATTATTTGACTAAATGCTTCAGCAAAGAGAACAGACGCAGATGATAATGACAACTCTGATGCAAAAAGATGTCCAACAGGTCAAAGTGAGATCAAGAAAGGTAAATCAGATATATGTTTTTGTCCATTTTTTCTGAACTTAATAATCATATTCAAATTAGAAATCAAGACAATTAAATGATAATATAAAGTGTCACGTGGATTATAAACACTCGCTTACCAAGAACATAATAACAAGTAACACTTGTATATGAATATTTGATTCGGATAAAATACATGAAATAAGATGCCCCGTTTTGAAATGAAAGATGATCTGAAAAACAATATATATGCCTATCTGGTTATGTTTTGGCAGTCCTTTTGACAATGTTCATATAATGTCAATGCTGTTTTGAAATGATGGACACAGCTGTTGCATATATGGATTTCATTGTATGTGTCCAACATTTTTACTGAAGTTTCCTCTATTTTAATATTACTCATGTCATTGACAAGCTACTGACCGAAATAACTGAACACGTAATAAACTGTTGAATTAAAAATGATTACTTTCGTAGCACCGATAACGTGCTACGTGCAAATCGGGACTAATGCAAATGCTTTTAACAACGAAAAACTGACTTGGAAATAAGAAAGAAAGAAAGATAAAAAATTGACAAAGAAAACATTGTCTAGAATGGAATTTCAAACCGAGTTAACAGTATTACAAGTTTTGGTTAACCAAGTGAGTTATCTTATTCGTATTTGGATTGGATAACCCATATTGCCCCCTACTTTACCGCAATGTCACGCAAACATTGTTATAAGTGGGATTTCTGTGCAATATGCACGAACTGAAATTTTACTCGATTTTCCAGTCTTCAATTCTTAATTTTTGTTTTCATGTCTACACGCAAGTGGTTTGATCATTTCATTTTGATGAATGCTAACCTACTTTCTAGTCAAGATTTCAGATATACTTATGAAGGTCGCCCAGCCAGTCTTATTCTGTCTAACTATGTTATAATTTGGTATTGCTTTCATTAAAATATTAGCGTTCCTTGTCGGTAACATGCTTATTAAACATTTAATTATACATAAATATATATATATATATATATAAATATATATATATATATAGAGTAGGTCGGCGTCTATCTTGGCGCAGAGTGCTCTATGTCCATTGGACAGAGCGTAATATATGTTGATACTAGATGAGACTAGTGGAACACTAGTAGTTGTTACTCGGAGTTTCACGCGTTATAGCGATCTTCAGAGCGATCTTCAGCGATCTTCAGAGTTGTCTGAAGATCGCTATAACGCGTGAAACTCCGAGTAACAACTACTAGTGTTCCACTAGTCTCATCTAGTATCAACATATATATATATATATATATATAGTTTGTTTTAAATTTTAATTCTTATTTATATGGATAGACACAAATCGTATCGAGTGGGACGGGCATTTTTGGAACCTTAGTATCTCAGCAACAGCATTTTACAGATGTGAAGACGGTAAATATACTAATTTATTGTAATTTATATTCAAAGGTAGTTTCAAATTAACGTTAAAAAACAAAAGAAATATATTACGACGATTAAGGAAACAAAAGCATTACTCATAAATGTTAATAATGCTCGTTTGAATTTGGAATAGAATAATCTTTAGAATAGCTTCTTCTACAATGCTTACATTGGTTAGTTATATAATAAACAATGATTGGATCGTATAAGACTTTAAATAATTCACGGGGTCATGCTATATTTAGGCAATTACGATATGCATGTTTTAGCAAAATACTTTCAACACGGTTTTGTTGTCGCAGCGTTGACAAAGACGCGTTCCTTTGTTAATATAACCCATAATTGGAAGTTTTCAGCGGTATTCGTTCCTTCAGTTAATCGTGAAACTACATTTGCTAAGCACTGACATTATCAACTGATCTTCAGTATGGGATAAATTTACAGATTATACAAAACACACAGTGGAATCGATACAATGTAACACGAGGTAGTTGTCTACGACAGAGCGCCAAATTATATAAATGGTGATTCTCCTTACCGATACTAAAAGCCATTTAATTCTCCAAAATATCGGCCGCTACATGTGGTATCACAATCATCTTCAGTGCACGCATTACTTACCTTGCATATATCACATAGCAAACTATAAACGACCCTGATTTGCTGTAAAGATCAATAAACAGTGTGTACTTAGACTTGCAGTGTGAACACAGTTCGACCAGTTCAAGCACGAGTACGAGTATGAGGACATTATCTATTTTTGTAAGGAAGGGATGAACTCGCAAGTACCCGTACGTTTTCTACACCAAATATTGGGGTCAACCGTCGGGGTAACCAATTTAGCACTATTCGCCTACAACAGTTAATACACTATAAATAATATCCCTATGTACAGAACATATATATGGATGAGATAAAAATAAACTATATATACACAACTGATGTTAAGGTTATTATGTATATGATAAACTACAAAAAAGCGGAACGATTCATACAAGCTAGAGAAGAAATAAATTATGTTTAGAATCAAATGTGTGGATCACTGTTGAAAGGATTTGAGTAAACGTTAGGTCAAATTAATTAAAAACAAACAATATCGCCATCAAAACATTTATTGCTAAACCTCGCAAACAATACCATTGCTATGATTTTGTTTTGTTAACCAGAGGTTCACCCTGATGAGCAACCTGGATTCTCACGCTATCCGAAGTTGTGCTGTTTACGCGTTGCTGACACCAGTGAGAAAGTAAAGTGGCATAAAAACAACATCAACGTTGAAAGCGGTGACCATGTTGCTTGGCTCAACACCCTCGGCGGGTACTGGCATCATGCAATTGTAAAGGAGGTTTTAACTGGAGCCGAACCAAAAATAACTGTAATTGAGTGGTCTCGAAATGGTAGCACTTTTAAAATAAAAGAAGGGACTTTCAGTGAAGGTGACTGGCTTTCTCTTCGACGACCGATGTACAAAATTTTGTACCCAAGGACAGTTCTGAATGAAAATCCAAGTACCATTGTTTTGAGAAGGGCAGTATCTTGCATGTCAAAACAAGATAGTTATAACCTAGTGACCAATAATTGTGAACACTTTGCAAGGTACTGTAAGACTGGGACGGGCTACAGCCACCAGGTGTTGCAAGGCTATGGCACATTAACTGTTTGGGCCATCCGAATTTTCCTAGATTTATTGAAATTAATTGCATTTGTATTTTTCTCTGAAGTAGTAGAATCTTACACCAGTTGGTCATTTGAACAAGTTAGTATATTGATAATATTCGCTTTTGAATTTATTTACCTAATAGTGGCCGTGCATGTTATTGTTTTCAGAGATGAAAAATTGTCAACTTTACCGAAGGGTCAATACTGCTTTCCTATCGGTTGTGCAATTGGTAGATTAGCGGCCCGATCGGCAATTATATGGTTTTTCGCTAGCTTGTTTATGATTTATATTCCCCCATTGTTTGGTGAAATAGCAGATTGGGAGGAAATATTGGTGAGTACAGCTTTTGGTTTTTTAGGTGGTATAATAGGTGTTCTGGTATCTTACATTGCATTTTATTTAACACCATGTTGTATGTGTTATCATGAAAGAGGTATAATTCAGAAAAAAGATGAAATAAGTGTATAATTTCCGTAAAAGTAAAAATGGTTTTGATGTCACATGAACCGGATTCACGTAACTATTGTTGTAAGAAGTGCATGTTGCACGCCATAGGAAGTTTCAGCAAAAGGTTCTCTTCACATCTGTAATGGGATAAGTTTAACCTTGAAGCTCCATTAAAACAGTAATTGTTTAGTAATGGAAAATATAAAAATGCCGCAAATCCTGTAATCATACAATTGCATTTCACCCTTCAGTATATGACTCATAAAGGGCTTCTTGTCAGAAGGCGAGCGGTTTCTGATAAAAATGCATATTCCTCAAAGAAGTTACAGGTTTTGTATTCACCGCTTTAGAGATATTTATTCTAACGTGGTTAATAACTATAACTTTAACAAGCTTTGATTGCTTGAAGTTTTAATTTTACAACCTTAGAACTATAGACTAACGTTGTGCGTTCGTAGTTCTTTCTAAAGTAGGATCAGTTTACACATAACAATTTTCATAGCTCTGACCTTAGTTTTGAGATTACTTTATATAAAAATTCGTTTTATTGTCAAGTTGTGACTGGAAGCCTAGGATGATTAAAAATCCAACTAGTCATGTTGTTATGGTAACCACTTTGAACAGTCTCAGTTTTTTTCCAGTTGCACTAATTTTCCATTGAACTTAATAACAGACACCGTGTTATCAATAAACCATATTTGTCACAACAATTATAAACATCAACGTATTAGAATGAATTATTGTTCATTTTCTACCGTTTTCACATTTTTTTTCAAAGAGATAACATGTATCGTTCAAAACTTGTTAGCAACGTCATAAGTTCTAGTCTCAATTGAAGCTAACTCAAATGCCTTTTTGGATAAATACATAACAATGATATGAATAGCACTTGCATTTGATATTCTACATTTTCATTTTCTAAGTTTTGTCACTATCTCTTGTGAACCGATTAATTTGATGCCCAAGAAACAATTCCGTTAGCTCGTCTGCAGGATCTATCGCCCATACGCGGCGTCGCAACTCTAAATCTAAATGGTTTTGCAATAGAAATCGCCTAACATTTCTCAACGAGATGAACGTAACCGGTTGTGATTTATAATTCTTTGCTTTATAATCGTTTAATAATTAATTCAAATTATCCTTATACTTTTTTAACTGTTATACATCTAGTACTGTTCAAATTGGTACGTAAAGATGATTTTCGATGATTGTAAGAATAATTAGCCTTCATACTGGTTGTTGCTTTTCAAGGCAACGATCAAAATTTCCAGAAAACGCAACCCCTTGAAGGATGAAGAGGACCGTAGGGATGTCTATATGTTGGTATATACTAACAAAAATAAAGTTAACAAGAGTGTCAAATTGTATTTATCGAATTAAAAATTATGATAAAAATTTCGCCTTTTTGCTTAAAAAATGTTTAGAGTTATTGCTCTTATATTAAGAAGTAGAGAACACAGTTTACTGGTAAGTTAAGATCAGCTATATAATCAACAAAAATGTTTCTAGTTCTTTGCAGATGTTTCTAATGTTGATTTTAGCATGCAGACGCAGCTGATCTGTTTATTGAATTGTCTAAAAGATGTAATTGTCATTTTATCTAGTTAATATTTGTCAGTTTTTGGTAAAAATATGTATTTCTATTATCATTCCTTCTGTGTTCAAATATATTTCAATAAATTTGATGGTCTTGTAACGTTATTTGCCGCTAACGTGAAAGCACTTTATTTTACTTTGTATTCTCTTTGTATTCAAATCATTAACTTTAGAAGTACATTAATACAACTTTGTTTCGTATAGACGGACAGGACCTTCTTTCCTAACACCCCCCCCCCCCTAAACTCCTCAGTATCAAAATGTAGAAGGATACAGAATGTCATGCAATACACATTACACATTAATTTTGTGTTAATCCAAACATTAGGCTCAAAAAATATATCCCGCTTAACTTTTGACAAGCACCTATATAGGGCAAGAGAAGGGGAGGAAAGGGGGGGGTGTTGGAGTGGAGAGATCCAGGGGAGACATTTCCATTAATAGACATTTCCAACAGTAATATCAAATGTATTAAACTAGATATTTTTAGCATTCCTTTTTCGTACAATAAACACTTATAATTGAATACAGATGTAAGAGATTGTATAACAGTAATTTTAAGTCCTGTGTCGTTTACAGTCGTAATATAGGCCACAACCTCGTTTCCATTGTCTCTCATCCACTGCTATATACCACATCTAAACCATCGAAGCCGTGGTACCGATGTTCAAGTTGGAAATGTTGAGTATCAGAAATCTGGAATAGAAATAAGTTAACCACGCCACCAACACTGGTGTTCAAGGCGGTTTCGTCCCACGACCTGGTAAACGCATACAGGAATGTTATGGGAGATTGACATTTTGCGCAAGTCTAACACGTCAGGTCCTTTGAAAAAGACAAGTGAACGTCGATCGCCTCCTTCGTCATTATGCTAATAACTGAGTAAGCTAAGGGAGAGGCACAAATTAAACAGATTCCATGAACCAGGAAAACATTCAAGGGTATAAATAAAGTCATCGTCGTATTTATGCCGTAGAAAAAGAAAGCCAAAGGGGTTTTCGACACTGATTCACCGTTTTAAGAAGCTACCAATTTCACAATATCGGAAAATACCCACCGTTAGAATTTGTCCGCTGAATTTCATTTTTAAAGAGAGAACATAATGCTTAGTTTAATTTTCAAGGAGGCGAAAGTTCCCTTTCCTTGCAGCCACCCGCTCCCCTCATGTTCGCACAGAAGTACAACAGTATTCGCACATGGCAGCCAACAATGTACACATTATAACGTAGGGATACTGTAAAATATCGATGCCTACATACATACATACATCTCGTGAGAAATTATGCCCGGATGGAAGACATAACACTGCTTTGCCTGAATTCCGTCCTAATTCTAGACGCATTGCCTCCCTATTGGTGCACTGTATTGTTGTCTCGTTAAGTGATTTTTGTCTCCCATTTAGACCGCCACTTTGTGTTTAACAAAACAGTTTTAGCACACTTCGTGTAATTCTCACATTCCTATGTATGAAAGTATTTCGTATATTTAAATCATCAACTTAAAAAAAAAAGAATGCACATGCAGCAATTCAATAAAGAAGACGCATGGCAGAAATCATGTCGTGTATGGTCAATAAATATGATTAGATAGATAAGTCACTGTGGTACACCAAATGATATAACATGCTACTTTTCCACGGACAACAACACCATAACAATAACCTTTGTGACCCAGTGCCTTGTTGACTTTCGAATTACTTTGACAGTTCGTGACACACATCGATAGATTAATTAATTATACTATTATTATAAATAATAAAGTGATAAAATGGTTTATATCTACAAAGATAAAGCTGTGTTGTATATAGACAATCAGATTACCTGTTAATTGTAATAGGTCTTTTGCATATGTACTAGCCTTATTAATCTTCTATAGCCAACATCGCATCGACATAAGCATATTTTCAGCAAGTAATAAAGACAATATTTCAATTCAATTCATTTATTCATTCTATTAATGTATAAAGCTATTACACACCAAAGTCGTAAAGTTCTTGCTGCTTCGTCATAATATGAGTA
The DNA here is from genome assembly GCF_037975245.1 of Apostichopus japonicus. Taxonomy (NCBI): domain Eukaryota; kingdom Metazoa; phylum Echinodermata; class Holothuroidea; order Aspidochirotida; family Stichopodidae; genus Apostichopus; species Apostichopus japonicus. Next base: position 1,369,238 of record NC_092567.1, read on the forward strand.
GGAAAATATTTATAAACAAATGCAAACAGATGTAAGAACATTAAAAACAAATATTCATATAAAAAATGTCGAAAAAGGCTGGAGGCTGGAAGTTTTTTCACTTTTCTGGATTTTCCAACAAATCCAATTTTCCAACTAAACCTTACAATGACATATTCATTTGCCTTTGTCGTTATTTCCATTTCATTTAACATAGTCTGATCGAAGTATCTCTTTCGAGATCCGGCTTTAGGAATCACAAATGCTTTCTGAGTTGGCTAGCATCATGTTTGATCTATAGATTAACAAAACTAGCATTGTTCGATACAGGTGGTAGATGCCTTCAGTGTAATTACGTTCTTCCCTGCCGGTTTCCAACCTGTGGACTAACAATCAGTGTCCATAGCCTAGTGGTTGGGTGGTCCTATTATAACGCGTGAGGCCCGGGTACGAATCCCGGTGGAGGCTGGACGTTTGTTTACTATTCTGGATTTTCCACCTCAAAACCATTTCAATTTGTTATATAAATAAAATGTTATGAAGATTACAATACCGTTACAATAGCGTTTGCAGCTCTGTGACTTTTAAATGACTTTGACAGATGAAGGTATACATCATTGAATATATTATTACTAAAGTTAATCATTGTCTTACCATACAAGAATTGCACCTCTAATATCTCGTTAGCAGAATATTTCACTCACTGTTACCTTATCGTCATTCGTTTATCAGAATCTTTACTTAGTTATCGCGTGATTAACAGGGTCCGAATTGGGTACTTGAGAAGGACTTCAGTGACTTGTCAAACAATGGTTCTTAAATTTAACCTGTCCACCAAAAGCGGTGTTTTATAATAATAGGTATAGGTATACGCACTTTTATAGAAACATAGTTCTGTGGAGCATGTCGCCAACCTTGAGGAGTATTATATATATATATATATATATATATATATATATATATGTGTGTGTGTGTGGGTGTACGTGTGTGTATGTGTGTGTATGAAATGAATGAGTAGCAAGTGGTATGACATATAGTAAATAAATAAAGAATAACACACCAGAAAAAAATCCACTTCACGACCGGTTTCGTCCTTTTGGGACTCATTAAGCGAATGTAGGAATCGAACCCCGGATCTTGTGTCACGAACCGAAGTCCGTACCAATCGACCAAAGTGATTCTACTGGTGTGAATGGGTATACATTGGCTTTGAATAGCTGCTATTGAGGGCGTATCGCCTAAGTGTTATGATTGTACAAAGTGCACCCCTGGGTTTTGAAGCTGACAATTTTACACAGAACAATCACTCTTTATAGGCAAGCCAAGCCGTAAATAAGAAATGAATGTGTAGCACGTGGTATGACAGATATACAGTTAATAAATAAAGAATAACACACCAGAAAAATTCCACTTCACGACCGGTTTCGTCCTTTGGGACTCATCAGGCGAATGTAGGAATCGAACCCCGATCTTTTGTCACGAACCGAAGTCCGTACCGCTCGACCACAGTGATTCTACTGGTATGTGAATGCGTATACATTTGCTTTGAATAACTGTCATTAAGTGCGTATTGCCACGAAACCGGTCGTGAAGTGGAATTTTGTCTGGTGTGTTATTCTTTATTTCTTTACTATATATCTGTCATATCAACTGCTACAAATTCATTCCTTAGGTCCACCTTTGTCAAAAAGTTCTTTTTTTTCAGTGCAATTGTGCTTAGGAAGATATTCTCAATATTTCTAATGCGTTTGATAGTAGCAGATGCTTTACAGACATTTCCTTTTACAGTCCACTTGAAAAGTTTGGTAACCAAATCATCTTGAATAATTCCTTTATTGGAGAAGATAATGCGATCGTTATGTATAATCACTTGATTAATAAAAATGTAATATATGCCAGCGACTTGTTTGATCAGTATGGTAATCCAATTGCGTATGATAGGCTCAGGCGCCGATTTCAGATTAATATATATCAATTTTCTTTATGCTGTAGTTAAATTGACATTTGATTCCCCTGGATTGGAGAAGAGCTGGCCTGTATAAAACCTGATTCTATTTATAACAACTGTGATTGGTTTAACAAGGGCATTAATGCTATTTCAATTTCCTAATTTCTCGTATTACCAAGAAACCGACACCATAAATAAAGAGGAATAATGCGTTTAATGTATTTATCGGAACAGGACTAGCAAGGATTATTTTGTAAATGCCGAGTTATACTGTTTCAGATGTAAAACTGCGGGTATTTTCAATTCCGTTTGGATGTCATAAATTTATTGCGACTAATACACTTTTTTTAGTAAGGGGAAAACCAAGCCAATGTTCCTTCTATACATCACAGGTTGAAAGTCTGGAGCACTTGTTTTAGGAATGTCAGTTCACGTCAAACCTTACAAGTGGAACATGTTTTTTTTTTGTATTGGGGCGGTGTATGTTAACACAAATATATAAAAGTTAGAACACCCGGTAAATAGTTTCGCTACAGCGACGTGACCTTGTTTGCCGCTCTAAACGCACGTCACTTGGTAAACACTTGCTGGTAACTTATTAAGTTTACTTAACCAAAATAGACAACAAATGATTTGGTCTGTCGATATTTACCGCAGAGAAAGACTAGACTGCCATTCATTGAGTTTCAAGAGAAAAAGGTAAAGTATATTTGACTTATGGCCTAGAAATTCGTATGAACGTGTCGTCACAAACATTGCATTTGCTTTATGATACGCATGTGGCTGTTTTATTCATCTTATCAAAATATTGTGAAATTGTTAACACATGCTGTTTGTTATATCATATTTTAGATTGCACATAATTAAAACTTGATCAAAATTCACTAGTGTTACTGGATTCGGATGGCAGTCTAAATACTGGAACAGGTCAGGAGGGTGTACTTTAAGAACACGACACCACAAATCTTACTGGTTTTAACATTCTACTTGCATCTTGTGTGCCAGACATTTTATTGTAAATTGATCGATTTTCCAACAGTGTCATCGTTTTCCGGCTATTATTTGCAATCATGTCGGGGACAGTACCAGTGCCAGCTGAGACTTCATCTACAACTCATGGTGGACATCGTAAGTGACTTATTAGTTAGAAGATCTGTTTAATGAAGAATTCTTTATGTACCAATTATATATTAGAGCATAACTTTCTTTCTTTTTGCTAAATATTATGCAACGATATGATATTCTCCACTTCTTGCTTGTTAAGTTTAAACTGTACATTTTGAAAATAAAACAATGAATCTCTAAGAACACTGGTTAAAATCTATATTGTAATATATAATGGATAAGCTCAAAATTCATTTTCCAAGTTGGAATTCTATTGTGTTTTTGAAAATTGACAGTGTTTGAAATATTATTAATTTTGAAACATTTTATTTGTACATTAATGCTGTTACTTTTTAAGAAACGCACGAAGATGGAGACAAATCGCAACGGCATCCTTCTGAACAGTTAAGTCATGGTAAGCTAGATCCAAATTGTTTTGTTCTCAAGAATTTGACATGTTATCACTTGTCTCAAACCCCGAACAGCACTTATAACCTTCCTGTCTGTCATTGGAATGTAAACATATGAAAAGTTTAAAGGTATACAATTATACTAATGTACCACAAAATAAAAATTGATATCTATGTATGCCTATCTACAGCAGTAATAATGGATCCTACTTTACAACGGTGTTCAAAATATCGCGAAATCTCTCAAATCTTAAAACAAGATTGTTATCTGAACAACAACAAATATTTAGATTCTTATGCTCTGTAATACCGTAAATGAAAATAAAAGAACCACTGTTAAATGTCTTTGTAAGATTTTTTGATAGTCTGTTACAGTATAAACATATTTCAGAACTATGTTTAAATACAATTTGGATGCACAATTCCAAAGCTGAAGATTTTCTTGTTCGCCTTAAAATGATGGTTCTTTATTATTATTACAACTCTATAACAAAACAATTGGAAACTATTTTACAAATATTTTTAAATTCATGCAAATTATGAAGTGCCGAGATAACTTATTGATCCTCTGATTGTCAATTGCTCGTTACTCTCCATATACAGAAGGTTGGGCTGAATTCCTTGGTAAAATGGCGGACGAAATAGACCGTAAGACTGCGCAGTCACTTGCAACAATTTACCAGTTTTCAACAGCGGAAATTGAAGAAGAAATGCGTCCTGGTTACGTATTTACGAGAATGGTGGTTACGAAGGGTCATATCACTCCTAGTGACATTAGTTCTCTCTTGGAGAATCTAAGGAAAGTAGGTGGCAAAGGTCATGAGAGTAAAATAGAAGACCATTTTCAACGCGCTATGAAATCTTCCACAACCGTTGAAAGACGTGACGGTGAGTATTACATATACGATTCAAAGGAATGTGAACAATCTGAGTTATAAAATTTGTTATAAAAACGAGATACGATAGGAAACAATATGCTTCATAATCACGGTAAAGCAACATAACGATTGTTCGACAATAATAGAAAATGCGCTAACCTTTTTGGTTTCCATACCAAGCGTTCTTTAATTGCCTATTTGACAGATTACGGAGAATTAAAAGTGAATTTAATAAAAAGACTGGACCGTGCGACCCATACAACGCAAATTCTCGCAATATACTTTGACATCCCACCTTGGACGTTGGGCCAATTACAGAAGGATCCCTCTCCGGGTTGCGTATTGGTCACGTATCTTGAGGAGATCCGTGTAATGTCCAAAGAGAACTCCAAAGAAGTGATCACCGCTTTGGAAAACATTGGTGCGACAGACATACTCAAGGAAACATTTGAACAAGACCTGCGGAGTGAGGATGGTAACCTTCAAGGGGAAACTGACGGTACGTCACACAGTCACACAGTCACATAGTCACATATGATTTTCCAAGGGTATCATACCATCATGTTCATTTCTTTGTGTGCGCTTGTGTGTTTTTCATTAGTCACATGTTCTTTTCATCATTGCTGAAACTGCATTTAAGTTAATTATGCTGATACATACTGCACATTTGTTCTATGCAAATGTCTATTGGACTGAATCACTTCTCTGGTTAATATTAAGCATAAAATGATATTCCTATGTATTTATATTATCCTCTAAACTTCTCTGAGCATGTAAGCCGTTGTTACACCTATCATTCTTAATCATAGATCATTTATGCTTGTTCCAGTTATTCAATTTGTTACCAGTTTATATGAAATAAATAATTACCTTCAAGCGAGATACCTGCCTGAAACAGTAGAGTGAGTATAAAAATAGCTTTTCTATGTTTTTTGTTTAAAGTTTGCATCTAAGCCTCTCCTTTGTTAGATAAATATTCATTTTAGGATTAATCTTTCTTGTAAACCAAAAAAAGTTCCACATGTATCAGGAACGTACAACAATCGTATTTATCTCCTCGTGTTATTTCATGCAAGTAGTAAATTAACCACCGTAATTTATCTGAACGGTTGCTTATTCATTCTTGCAGAGAGAAATCCAAACGTTACTTCTACGGTGCAGATAGAGGACCCTCATAGCGTTGCGTCGACTCAAAAAACCATTATTAACAGTGTTAATAGCAGCATCAACTCTGGTATAACGATAGTGAGTATTTTATCAAAGGGAAGGGGGACACCCCCTCCCCACTGAAAATGTTTTGCATTTCCAGGTGGACTTGGATGCAATTTGGTGCTCCAAATGATGTTTTTGTTTCTCATTTGGAAATGAAAAAGGGGTTTTCTGACTTGCGAAGCGGTCGGGCGGAATGATACTTCCACCCCTCTTTATTTTTCACTGGGGAGCTGGCGCCCCCAGCCCCCGGTTCCTTCGTCCTTGGAATAAACAATACGAATAAACTGACCTTGCTCTAACCCAGTTTCTCTTCATTTTCATCATGTCATTATAATTGCGGTAAGCCTACATTACATAGATATGTGATGTACCGACTCAACTTACGCAAATGATAATCAACTTCAGTAATCATTCATACGTGATATATCGAGTTGAAGAGATTGTTTATTATGTACAATGAAAGTTTGACAGCCGCGTTGAATTAACTGACTAAGCGCATGGTGGACCGATTCACACAAAGATTACAGTAACTACTTTGAAACTTAAAGTATTGTAACACAGTAAAAACTGGATCTTGCTGATATATATGATAAATCGTTGGCATATGTCATTATGTTTACAATAAGAACTGAGAATATATGTAATTCCAGCAAACGCATCAAACTGCATTTGTTGGAATTACACATATTCCCATATTTACTGTTCTCTGTGTGCATCGGAAACCATCAATGATAAATTATACTTTAAGTGAGTACCTGTTAGTTTCACAATTCCGTTGGACTAAGCAGTACTTAGTGTGTAAGATTCACTAGTAATTTAAATTTAGTGAGCTTGAGTCATGTAAAACAAAATTGTTCTTCTAATCTTTTCTTTTTAAAAAAAAACAGTGGTTTAAGTTATTCCAGTAGTATTTCAGAAGCACATATAATGTACAACAATTTCAAAATATGTGTCACGGTATGATTTTTCTTTCCATTCATTAGTTAACTTAACTAAATTTGTTTCTTACTTTCTAGACGGAACAGTCTCCCAAGTTTGAAATCCTTCAAAGCAGGCCTAAAGAAGATACATGTGTTTGTAATACTGGCGACTCCCGCAGATTCAGAAAATATTACTTAAATAAAAGTGTTGTAGGAGCTATTTGTAAGACGTGCGGAAAGGAATGGTTACAGAAAATGTTCCTTAGAGACCTCGCCACTACGCGAGAGATATCTGTTGATGGTCAACCGCTTTGTCTTCGAAGATGTTCCATTAATATTTCAGAATCTTTGCCCAGCGAGAATGACGGAGATTGTTCAACATTCAAAGTAGGCGATCTCATTAAATGGAAATCAGATGAACACCATCAAAACTTAAATGCTATTATAGAATCTATTGACACGGACGAAAACGTGTCGCTTATTGTCATTGAAGCGTCCCACTTTGGTCAAATTAAGATTTATAGAGAAGACAATTGTCTATCAAAATTTAACGATTTACATGCCATTACTTATGAGAGAAATGGCGAAGTACCAGACTTACCAGATTTGGTAAGGGCACGGGCGCTTGCATGGTGCACTGGTGATTCATACATTTCCAACATATTCCTTACTGAAACCATGAGGTTTATAAAGTACTGTAAGTTTGGTTCAGATTTGCAATGGAGGGTGATGGGGCATGTAGGTGAGGTAGTTACAAATGCACTAAAGAACACGCTAGGTTCTACATGGGTTACTGGAAGAGAGGAAAAAGATCCTTTCTCATCGGATAGAAAGTATTTTGCACCAGATGTTCATTCTGGAATCTATATTATAATTGCCGATTCAGCATTCACATTTCAGCTCAACGAGCGTGACACACACACAACAACAGAACAAAACCTGTTTAGGTCATTTTGTACAAATTTCTCAAAATGTTTGTCTTACCACAACTTCCTGGTTTATGAGATGCTCTCTGAAAGACCATGGGCAGAGGAAAACTGGTATGTCAAACTGCGTCTAACGGATATGGTCGTCCCAATTCTGATCAAAAGTATTGAACAAGAAACCCAATCTCCTCGAACTTCTTTTAACCCTCTTGCATCAGTTGTCGGCCATGCTATTCATTTGACAATGAAAAAGACCGACGAAGAAGTCCAACTTAATGAATTACTACCCGGTGATCATATAGTCACCTCACATACTACTCTCCATCCTCGCTGTCACGCCATCGTTGCTTCCGTAAACCTACAAATGGGACAATTAGGATTAATTCGTAATGTTTTCCCTGGCCGTATCGTGGAAAGAGTAGAGAAAGTTTCACCTCCAATTTTACGTGTAGTTTACAACAAAAGTGACATCTGTTCTCCAGATGAAGTCATCCAAAAGGCTAGATCTGAACATGCTAGAAAAAAACATTTATACTACAATATTCTGACGAACAATTGTAAACATTTTGCTGTTTGGTGTAAACGCAAAACGGATGAAACTAGTAAATCGCGCTCTGAGAGTAATGAGTCTCCCTGAACATAGATAGTCCCCACACAGGGCTATAAACAACTACCCAAGGTTGAAAGAAACCAACATAATTTTAAAATGAAATACCTTAACACTTTTGCAGCGTTTAAATGCAATTACGTTTTTTAATTACTAATGCATATTTTCTTACTCAATGTGTATAACCACAAATTTAATTTACATTTTTCAATAGAATACATGTTGTATTATCGTATAAATAGAATGTAAATATTTAAATAGCGTTTATGACCTTTCTTTTTTACCGAAGTTAGGTATTAAAAAGCAAATGACTATGTTCAACAAGTAGATATATTATTATACGATGGTATAACAGTTTCCACCTTTTCGATATTCAATCTAGGCGACGTAATATTTAGTTAGCTTTTATTGTTATTTGAAATCATTCTACATTTTTTTTTAGTTAAAGGTCGTGTGTAATCAAAGATTATAAGCCTATATGTTAAATCATTTGATATAGTCAAATTAATTCCTTTGAAAAAGTCGGCAATGTGTTGAAAAGAAATCATTCATTACAGGTTCCTTTGACTAATATTAACTAATATCATAGAATATTGAACACATATCAATTGAAAGGCTCAAAGACTCAAAACAGATCTGTTTGCTCCCAGATGTCTTTTAAAGGTCAATCTTGGTGTGGCAGCGATGTATAAAGGTCCAATTAAATTGTGGTACTACGTTGTCACACCCAAGTAAGTATTAGTTTCATCACGTCAAAGTAGTACAGACGAAAAACCAAATAGTTATTACGTAGACTAACAACCTTAAACATATAAGTTCTTTCATTGTTGTTGTTCCTGTTGTAACTAGAGTAACTCATAAAGTATTGTAAGATGCATTGTATTCGGTTTGCTCAATACAGCGTTACGTAAGTTTGCCAGGTCAACCAAATCCATTGGAATATCTTTTCCGTCGTCTTTATTTGTGACTTTTGTAGTAAAACACCATTGGGCAGTACATTTACACAGCCGATACTCATAGCTCGTACAGCAACTACTGTCCATGTCTTACAACCGTGCGTCAGTAATAACTACTTTGTGTTCGTAACACGGTAACATGTGTTACAGGTGGCACTGTAACCACTTCAAAGTTGTTAACTTGTTCCCATGCAAGACAACGAACTGCGTGACTGGACAAGGAGTCTATAAAGATGAGCATGCCTACAAGATGAAGTAACGGAGGTACAGTAACGCTGATTCCATTTCAAACCTCTCTTTAAATTACGCCAATTCGTCATGTCGAGAACGAATAAATGACATGTTCGAATATATCCTTAGGCCTACCTATAGCATAAAACGACGAGATACGACTTCATTTAAGAATCGCGTATTGATGAACTCGCACTAAGGGTTAGTATAGCAAATACTGTCCATGTTCCACAACCGTGCATTAGTTATTACAATTAAGTGTTCGCAACACTGTTACATGGGTTACAGGACACTAACAATTGTTACTGTTTTGGAACATTTGGTGACGTGAGATGCGATGTAAGGTGGGAACATGTTAAATGTTTACAGTTGTTTCTTAGACCATTGTATTAGAGGTGTTACTGTATTACTGAGCACTATTGTATGACATTCAACTATATTTATCCTTTACAAATCTGCAATGCATTGTAAACACGTCCTTGAGATCTCGAAACTATTGGTTCTCTGTGAGTTTTGTGTTGCATCTTACTCTCAGTGTGTTAAACAAGGTAGTCCAGCTATTTTCAATGATGAGTCTCAGATATTTAGAGTAACTTCTCAAAATTCAAAGGGGTATAGTAATACGACTGCAGTGTCTTCACAAGGTCTTTTACAAATTAATGTTTTGCCGTAAGGTAAACCTTCAACACATTCAAGGAATTGATTGTAGGTGGTAATGCATCTGTGTACGGATAGAGAATAACATATGTGAAGTATATCTCTCTAATGATCATGTCAAGCTTTGACACAAACAAGAACAAGTAGCAGTTCGTAACAAAGTTGTTTCAGGTAACGATCATTTTATCATAAAGATTCCATAACGTTACAAGCAATACACTGGTGAACTATGGCACTATCAATAACGGTTATCGCGACTGCCAGGACAAGCTGAGGCATACCAGACTCGCACTCATATATAGAAGCACACGCACATTGACAATAAACTCGTTCCTAGCAGTTGGCACTGGGCTTAAATTCGAGACTCGTACGATTATATCCATTGAATATAGAACTGTTGGTGTTTTCAACTGTTACAGCCTTGTCACAGTCAGAAAAATTCAACTAATTTGATTTAGAATAAATCTTATCTTTTGTAAAGAAACGGACGGACTGCCAATTAAAGTCGTTTCTTGACCTTTATCTGTTAACCATTGTCATTTAAACCACTATTATCTTATCTAATTAATTATACTGGTTTAATGAACATTTGTACTTTGATCACTTCTTGGTAAGCGCAAATCAGCTATTATTCATTTATTTATTTAAACGTTTATGAAATTTAACAAAAGCCTTCGTTCTTTATTAACTATACCTTGAATGTGACCTTGATATTTGATTGTTATTTCATATCGTCATTTAAAATATAAAACGGCAGGAGTAAATATCAATACAAGAAAATACCAAACATTTCGCATTTCGTCCTATATCTCCCGAACGTTCTTCAACACAGATATGAGCGGAGCAGAAAATGTAAAAGTAGAAGAAAAATTATGCAATCAAACTTTCCAAAAAAAGCGATAGGAACCCTTGCTTTTGTTCAGACAAACATGACAGACGTTTCAGGAACGAAGGTTAATTGGTAGTAAATGAACCTGATGAAGGCTTTTACACTTCAACATGTAGCACTCAGACAGTTTAAGAAGGTATATTTATTTGTCATTATTAGTAAATGAAAAGTTGCAAGACACTGAAAGTCTTTGCAATTTGTCCTTTTACATAATCACTGTATAGTGTTATAAGTTCATTAATTTCATAGATTTCGTAGAGCAAAAACAACTGATCTTTAAACATTTCTGATATGATACTAAAACAGCTTGTTGTAAACACATTTTGACAAACTTAAGTATCTGGGCGGTATTTTAAGGTAAGTTATTATTTTACCGGTGATATATTTGTACTTCTCCCTTACATAACATCAGCAGAGACTTGCAGAAGGAGAACATCAATACATAAGTTTCTTTCCACGAAGAAAGAACAAACCAACCAGGCGACCGGGCTTTTCCTCAGTAGTAAACAATACTACCAGAGTTTTACTCAAAAACCGTCTGGCCACCTACATCTGCCAGAGCCGAATGCCCTTACTAAATTATGTGGTCTAGTTAAGTTATCAAGAGACGATTCTTATTTCATTTTAGTATTGCTTTAAACCACCAGATATCCAAGGAAGAGGTCGTTAATTACAAGTTCGAAGAGACGGGTGTATTTTACATTTATATTTATATAATTTAAAGGTGGGATCGCTCGTAATTTCCTCGTAAATTCTGTCCTTCACACCACCCGATTCAAAAATAACATCAATACTACCCTCTACCGGTTCGTCGCTGTTGTCTCGTAATTTCTCAGCAATCCCGTGTTTACGGCTAGTAAGCAATAAACGGGTTCGGTTACTTGAACGGTGGCCTTGGCGAAATTCCTCCATAGTTTCTTGTCTGTGGCAGTACAGGGAGTTGTTATGGAACAACTCCCTGGTCAGTAGCATGCGGTATCACGCCGCGTTTTCGTGTGTGTTGTGTGATACAAAACTCTGTGCTTTGTTTTACGTTCAGAACTTTTTCACAACTAATGGGCTGTACAGTATAGGTTACGGTCGAGCTTTGCATCAGGCGTAATAGTTTGACCAGTGAGCTGCTACTCTAGCAGTTCCCTGCTTTTACTCTTTTAGGCCTACATGGTGAGCAGTCGAAGTCAAGAAACAGCTCAAGAAACTAATAGTTATGAACTTTATGTCTGATTCACGCTGACTGGTGTCACAAAAAGACAAACGCGAATGAGTGAAAAAATTGACTGAAGTGATTACAAAATTGGGTATCAAACGTAAAGTCAAGTCCGTCATGTGTGAACAATTGGTATTTCAGCCAATTTAGGTATTAATTATACATAGACAGAGTCACAGCTTACATTGTATTTTATATATAAAGTTTAGTTATATATCAGGAGGGTAAGACAAAGCGTTTTATGTCATATACCATATATAGATAAATATGTATATTTAATTATTTTTGGACTCCTGGCAACGGGCTCTTTAGGCGATCACAGAGCACTTGCCCTAGCTCCACCCCGTCCTCCTAATCGGTGCACGTAAATCCTGTCCTTGCACCCCTTTGACCCGAATTAAAAAAATAACGAAACTTGAACGGAAAAGGGAAGGAAAATACGTTGCCATAAGGGGCGGCTCCACCCTCTTTAGAAAGGATTGGCAAAAAGGGAATAAGTTCATGAACAATAAACTAATAGTTATTTCCATTAAAAAGTGTCTCGCTGAGCATCGGCCGTCAAAGCAAAAAACTTTTTTTTCTAAATCACGTCAGTGTATTGCTTTCCAGCGTACTGTACTCCCAGAATTGACTGTCCTGCTTTCTTGTTCCGAACGGCTCCCAACGAAATGCCAAAAAGTCGGCAACGGGGTTGGGGTGGGTTACCCAGCTCCACCATGGGGCACCTCATCTCGACTGACTCGAATTACAACTCGAAACTTTAACTGAAATTGGATTGAATTTAAAAAAAAATATACTAGCTGTCTGCATGGATCATACTTATCTATACTATTGTGTGACCATATAGGCGTACAGGCTCTATATAGTCAACCAGGAGAGACTGGGGGAAGCTTTTTTTCTTGCAACAGAAAATTAAACATTGCTGGGAAGTTCCTAGCACGATTAATTCATTTCAAACTTCGACGGCAATGAAGGACAAAGAGAACCATATAGGCTGACTATAAGATCATTGAACCATCACGAACAACTCCGAATAATCTTCCATTTGCCGATTCATTACACTGGGAATAAGGGGTGGGGGTGGGGCTTTCCATTTGATCCGCAAGTATATTGAACGGTCACCACAACAAGGGTGTATAGCTTGGGACTAGCACGGGGAGACTTGTCAACCTTGTGAACTTTTTTGGGGGTTAGACGCAGGGGGGGGGGGAGTCGGCAAACTAAAAAGTACAGGGTAAACAGAGGGGAGGAAAGAGGTCAAAAAAGAAAGAGTGAAAAACAGATAAAGGGATGGAGGAAGAAAGTAAAGAAAATGTGGAGATGGAGGCTAGGGGTAGAGATAGATATGATATGAAAGTACAGAGAAAAAAAAACCAAGAGCAGAAAAATGGAGATCACTGGGATACTGTCAAATGCACAAGAAGAATATACAATCTAAATACTGGAATTAAATAATGCACAACATAAATACAGCTTTGTGACATCAACAAATCAAAGGGGAAGGATATAATGTTTCAAGGATGCTGGAAAATAAGACACAACTATGCCTAACTGTTATCTTGCCAGGAAATAAATACACCAGTGCATGAGAGGAGGTGAGAGACAGGACTGATCGTGTCGATAGGGGTACATGTGATTCAAGAAGATAGATGTAAAGATTAGCATCGTTTGGACACTTCAAATGGGACCCCCTCCCCACCCGCCCCCACGTTCAAATCATATCCCCTCCTGGCAACGGAAATGAACACCAGTATAAATAAACCGATACAGATATTTATACAAGCTGTGCGTGTAGGTCTATATACAATATAAAGCTGGCCATTCTCTGATTGTTACTCCTTGATTGAATTTCCCCAACCTTGCCCACCTTGACTTAGAGGGTGGCCAAGCTCCTGATTCACAGTCATAGCTACTATCGAACAAAATGGACGAAAGCAATTTATCTCAATCTGGTGATGCAGATGTATCATTAGCTGCTAATCCAACGTTTGTGAATGTCGCACAACCTGTCAACAAAAGTCTGGGAAAAGTGCTTGCCCCTGCCATATGTATGATCTCTTTTGTTCAGGATCATGTAAATGTGGCAATGTGTATTCGTATAGTCTGAGGTTTCTCTCCCATGCTGCTCCATATCTAATCCTACTGGTGACATTGGACAGAACATTGGCAGATGGCTTCTTGAGAGGTGTTGAAGTAACTGGATCAGGAGTATCTGGAGAGATTACATAAAACAAGAGTTACTAGATTGCAAGTATCCTGCTATAGCTTCTATGGCTGTGACTAAAAATATACCTTTTGTTTAGAACTTATCACACTTATGCAACACTGGAAACTGATATTTCAATTTAAATGGTGTCATTGAGTTTAGAGGACATTGAAGTTACAAGTATGTTGGTGAAACCAAGACCACCCTCAAGAAGCAGTTCTAGTCACAAGTCAATACCATGAAAATGGAGACTCCAGTAGGGGAACACTTTCAGCTCCCCAATCATACCATTAAAGACATGTCCCAACAGGTAACTAAATTCGTAGACTAACCATTTCAGACATAGTACACCACAGCAGAGATAGAGAGAGCGGACGGAATGCTCTAGCACCATTCAACTGAATGGGCTCAATATACAGGAAGGACATGACTAACTTTATCCTGCTCCATCTCTGTATTCTGCTATAGTTTATTCGCCCTCTCTCCTTACTTAATCCTCGCTCTGTACTCCACAATTTATCTAAATACCTCTGCTTTCACTGACTCCTTTTGTTCAATACACCATTAACTTCTTTCTTTGTGTTTACCATGTCCTCTCTGTTCCAGGCTCTATTGTGTCTCTTGAATTTACTGTTACTAGTCAGTTTGCCTCTAAAGAAGATCCTGATATTATCAGGCCCACTTACTTTTATAAATTCTCATACACATGTATGCATTTTAGTGGATGAGCAATATGCTACTATCTTTTTCTTTTCTTTTGGAATTTAATGAGAATGAAATTGTATTATTTTTCTGATCACATCAGATCAGATAAGATTAGCACTGCTCTTCCAGTCTGTAATTCATGCAAGGATAAACATATAAATTTACCTTCTCCTTTCTGAGTGTCAACTGATCTTTCTGTGGTGACAGCTGCTGAGAATGCCTCTGTTTGACTTTCAGCATCTTTCCGGAAAAGATGCATTTGAAACCTATACAATGAAACAAAAAAAATTGTCCGTAAATCATATAACTGAAATAGTAATTTTACTGTACACCCCAAGCTTAATTGTATGCATAATAAATCTGGTAATGACCAAATCATTACAAACATACATGTTTTTATCATACCTACCCAAGAAAAAATATGAAAGAGAAAAGTAACAAACAAACACTTAGGCAGATTTCAATAATCACATATTGTTAACCCACATTGATTTAAACCCAGATAAGGATGAGATATTCTTTCATACTCTTCTTCAACATATCCATAAACCGCAGTACCTTTCAAGAATTGTAAGGATAATTTTGTGTTGCCCAACTGCTTGCCCAACAACTTGAGCTCACATGTCAATGTAAAATTTACTATGTAAACTTCCTGTCTTAATGAACTGATTGGTTTCATATCGCTAAAAGATGTCCAGTCTTTTGATCAAAGTTTGATGTACACTCATTATTTACCTACTGTGTAAACTTCCTGTTTATGTGAGCAGTTGGTTTCATGAGTGACAATTGAGATGCTAGCTTACTCCATGACATAAGCCCACCACTGTGAAAAATTCCTGTTTACATGAATAGCTTGATTTCAGACTACCATTAATTTAACGCTAGATTACTCTCCACAAGAGATAGTTTCGGCCACCAAATTTAATAGATATTATAATTTTTGAACACTAAACATCAGATCATTCACAAGAAGCTGAACAAAAACAAGCATAGTACTGACTATATATAAAAAATATGATAACTTAGCACAGCATCATAAAGTATGAGCATCAGGCCTACACAAAAAAAACTGGTACTTTCTTACCTCCAGGCATGGCTATATAAAGGTTTATATAGGTAGGGCCTATAGCTATATGTACTAATATGGTCCCTCAATTTGTGAGGCTAATTTACCTAATTTCTTGCAAAGCAGTTGGGTTCCTTCAAAAATCCCAAACACAGAAATGTACACATGATTGCTGGAATATTGGACAGACAGTCAGTAGATAACAGTATAACACCATGTTGCCCAAATGAACCATTAAAACTTGATTGCATATATGCTGGCTGTGGCAGACCTTAGAAAAACCTAAGGTCTAGTTGCATACGCAGCGGTGTGAAAACATGTGAATCAGTTAGTAGTGATTCTAAATTATTTATGTAGATGCATTATTTTTATAGGAAAAATTGCAGGTCCATGTGGTTGTACTTGTACAGCACAGTAGGCCTTCCTCACTGGTGTATATTACAAAATTAGGGAATACAGTTACTATGAACACTAAATTCAGATACTTATTACTAATACTATGGGCCTTAGTCCTATGTTATATGCCTAGTTAATTATGACTGGGCATAGGTGAGGCTTTTCTTTCAAATGCTCATTCACAAGAATTATTCCTCAAACAAGGACAGCTGATAACAATTTAGAACCTGGAGGGGTGGGGGTGAACAGATCACCTAGGCCTAGTGGTTAGAAAATATATTTCCATCAATTTGTTGAGGCCAAAAAACAGTTTACTTTTTGGTGATGAGAAGGCCCAGCTTTCCATGGCATAAATATGAGGAGTGAAACTAAAGACCCCCAGTCCCTGTCAGTCTTCTTTAGGAAGGATATTTCAATTTTTAACTGTATACAGTACAAAGTGGCTATTCTTACGACTAGTTGTAAGAATAATTTCCGACTACGCATGGGCAGTTGCTATTTTTATGATTAGGAGTACTAATTTTACGACGAGGAGTAACAATAACTTCCGGTTAGGGTTAGGATTGAGGTTTAGGGTTATGTTTAGGGTTAGGGTTACCCCTACTACATGCGCAGTTGCTTTATTTACTTTACTTCACTTGAAGTTGCCTTTGTCGTAAGAATAGTTTATAAATAATTGTTACAACTAGTCGTATAAAGAATAGCCACGGCCTATACAGTATCCTCATGACAAGCATTCACAAACAGTGATGATGATGACTCAGTAATACAACTTACTGCTATTTTGTGCTAGGATAAGTATGATAAAGTTAGCATACGCTAGGTCCATTGGAAAAATAATGAATGATAGGCCTAGTTACAAAGCCTAGGCTCATCAAATCATGTATGTTACAAATACAATAGCATAGACACTGCGAAGTTCGAACACCTAAGCCTTAAAATACCCCAAAAACTATCTTCATTTTATTGACAGATATGTACGTACATACTTGCGCACGGGTCATTTTGGAGAGGAAATAACTGTAGCTTCCTAGTTTTTAGTTATATTGGCTTTCGCTCGTAGGTTATCATGGTGAAATCGTGTATTTCTTAGGGGTTTCCGAACTTTGCAGTTTGTCTGTACTTCGCAATACTGACAGTTACCTAGGACAATACCCAGTAGTACTACTATGTACTTGTATTACCCTATACAGTTTTAGCCTAGCTTAGCAAATCATTACCTTTTCGTGTGATCCTGAAGCAAATGTTCTGCGAAATCTGCGTTGCTAACAGAAGTCAAATCGTGGACATGTTTGTAGAGTTCTTTCTCCATTTGCCAGTTTACGTAGGAACGTAGAAGATAGATCTTCGTGGCATCTCTTCGTCGCTGTTGTTCCTTTGCACTGCTGTTTTTGTCAGGTCCATGCAACAATGGCTTTCCTCCACTTGAACCTAGGCTCGTTCCAGGATAAGGTCGTTTTCTTTCGCCCGATTCTCCTTGCCCATATCCCTTTTCCATGATTGTCACTATACTCTAGTCTAATCGAATGTATTTGTACGAAAATCGTACAGTATTCTTTACTCAAAAGGCACACAAACAACAAACTATCGCGTACGAAAATCCTTTGCGGTAAACAGTACAATAATCTGAAATGCTGTGTTATAACATTATGTGTGCATGGGTACGGGCTTGTTACGCATACGCTTGCCTGTGCTATTCCCTGATATAAATTTGCCACCGAGGTCACGTGAGTTTTCGGGGTCCCAGTAAACCTTGCTGAAACCTCGAAAATGCCAGCGCCCTCAAAAAAAGGTCTACGAGCGATATCGCCTTTAATGAACAATGGAATGGTATTAACAGCTTCAAGGAGGTTTTGTTAGTGGGAGCTACCTAGAGATATAACAATAAATTCTTCTGGCAATGACGTTAGTAATATCTAATTGAGATGTTTGTTATTTAATACAACTTAAAATTCAAATACTGGTGGAAGTATTGAGGGGCTTATATGTGTTGTTAATTTAGATCAGGATATAGGGACATTTATAATCAATAACTCTATAGGGTATTCATATTCCTCCAGGTTCCAAGTAGATATGTTAACATCCTTCTTAAAAATGATATCCTTTCTAGGGTTTTTCCAAAGGCAACAGCTTCAATATGGGGAAGAAATTGCCATTTGAAATTTACATAAGATAGTCGTTAATTATTTCGTTGGCGCCATGGTAATTCAAACTTACAATTTAATTTGGGGGATTTATTTTGACTCTCAATTGTTACGTCATAAGCCAGTAACATTTGTAAACTTTGAATGGCTGTGATATATAAGTTGACCTTCTTACTGTACTGCCACTGTACTCCTCGGCAAAGTAGCTTAAATAAGCTAAAGTTGACGTTTTCATTAACAAATATGGTTTACTTAGTAAACGTAACTTTAAAAAGGTCACATATATACAGTTGCATCATTCATATCATCTATAAGTGAAATAGTCGGTAGTTTGGTTGCACTGCATTGTTGCTACAGGGCATATCGAGCTCCCAGTTTTCTCCTGTTTTGTATTTTTTACATAATTTTAACTTACATAATTTTTAATGTTTCTACCATGAAATTGGGTGGATTTTTATGTTTATTATGTATTTTCTCATCTTAAAGTTTTGTTTTATTAAACATGGGCTGCCCTTACAAATACCCCAGCTACGACCTACGAAATCGATAGCATCATTCACATTGTACAGATTAGGATTTCTGCTGGCGTGTGGTCAACTTTACGTGGCTTAAATTTATGTTCTTGTCAAAGTGTTTAAAAAACGGTCCACCAAAGCGTAACTATCTGCACTAGATCTGCCAGCAAAGATTATATCTTTGTGCAATGGCATTTCTGTGCATGCGCCACACAAACATTGTGGCTTATCTATATACAGTGACCAGTACGTCGCAAACAGCAGTGAAAGTGGTTGACAACGGTCAGCTTGCGGCTTTGATAAGTCAATGAGGATTCTTCGCAAGTTCCTACTTGCAGGAGGATCTAAAATACATACACACAATTTATTCCTCTTGGTATGTGGATCTAAGGACCTGTACATCTCAACGTCAAATGCTTCACGTTTGTTTGCCCTTTTTTTCAAATGTATGTTTTTTATAACAACAATCAAGAGAGCATCGTCCTAACTTGTCTTACTTTGAAAAGCTGGGCTAAAGACTTCCGGCATAGTTTACCTATGTGCAGATCTAACTTTAAGTTGTTATCACACCATACTCCAAGATTTCGCACTTCTGTGATAGCTTTAATAGAAACATCATCAACTACAATAGAACCAATTCAAATCTTGGAGAGAATACTCTTAGATCCCATAACTAAAAGTTCAGTCTTTTGTGTAATTTATCTTAAGTTTTCTTCCAACCATTCAAAAATGCAATTTTACATCTATTATACGCATGTTTAATATGTTGTGTAACGGTGTGTTTGTTTCCTTCAAAGGCTTGTATCCAAAGTGAGCGATTTGTGTTAATTTTATCAAGAAGTGATCGATTTTATAAGTCAGGTGCAGAGCTGGAGGGGAAGGAGAGAGAAGGTTAGGGTAGCTCAACTGAAATAAACTTAGTCGTATTTTTTAGACAAAGCGTGCCACTTTGATGGCAAAACAAGCCCATAATGTAAAATACATGGAAATATAACTACCCAAATTTAGGTCATGAGTATAATTAATCTATATTCTTTAAATGTTTTGTATACGACAGGGATATCCCGGATAACTAAACACTCAGGGCGAAAACTTCGTTGCTGTGCAAAGCTAATTTTAAGTGTTAACGATATAGGCGTGTGCATGGAATGAGGAGCGTAGACAGGGGCATCCGCTTGACGCAATTCCATTCAAAATCAGTACAAGGAAAATGTATCATACTTTCAAAAGAACTAAGATAAACATGACAAAGAGATCATGTAAACTATTCAACTGTTCTAAATTTTAAATTGTAAATGTTAAAGTAGAACGATAGTGACAGAAAAAAAAATCTCATTTTCATATATAATATAGTTTATATGTTACCAAGCAACATATTTTTTTAATTTTCCAAATAGCACACCGGAAAGTTATAAAAAAGGGAATTAAAACATCGTTTTTTCGCCTCCGTAATTTAGGAATTTGCAAACACTGCAACGACCTTGAACAGCCCTCAGGCCAGTGAATGACGTCACTGTGATGATCTTTTCTGTTGTGAACTGTTCAGTACGGAGCTGTGCGTGCATTTCGTGTCAGCATAACTGTTATTTCCGGCGTAATGTTCAAGATATAAATAGATAATGAATATCATGGTGTTTCTTGATTTCTTCACCACGTGTTTACCAGTTTTTTTTTTAACGAAATTTGCGGCGATTTCGCAACGATTTCCCAATATCTGAAGAGGTAACTCGCAAGCTGACCCAAAGTAACGTAAATCTCAAGATCACGTTTTTGGTGGGTTTTATACAGAGTGATGTATGAATGTGCTCACTTACCAGTCAAACTGGCACAATAACAATAGTGATGATAGTCTCAAACGTAGTTTAGTATAACATCCGAAAGAAAATCGAAAGTTCTAAACAAAGTAGATTCGCTTGTATGCACTAGGCCTACTGTAAAACATAAACGTTCCTTGTTCCTTGCATCATTAAATCCAACAGAAAGGTTTCATTGAGCTTGAAATACAACCGCAATTGTACTCAATCGAGTAGTTAGTCTAGCTCGAACAATTTTCTGACTACATGCAATGCCTATTGCGTTCATTCACATGCATGTCTCGTGGTTTGGGCTTCAGGAGGAATCGTATTCTAGCCCAACTTCACGTAGGTCCGCAAACGGTACTTTCACACTGTGCAAACATAAGTGACAGTGTGCGCTACCTTAAGTAATACTTACACGATGTTTTGTTTCGCTCGAGCATACACACATTTCCTATTCGTATTACATTTAAAGTGGTTTGGAGGGTATAAACACATCTCTGCCCAAAAAAACTCTGCCTAAGCGACGTCCATGCCCCAATTGAAATTTGATCGTGGATTCTCTCCTCACATAGTCATTAGGCTGTTCACGTCTGACATGTCTTCCAGTTCCAACACTTACTGTTGCATTTATCGGGATATATATATATATATATATATATATATATAAATAATACGGCATAAAAAACATCAATCTTTCAATTTTTTTTTTACTTTAGTGACCTTGCCACACGCAAATTTCAATTGGGCCCGAGATGGCTCTATGACCAATTATTCCGTAATTTACATTGGGCAGTCGGCTTCACTAAATCGACAAGAAAAAGTAGAAACAATAACACCTTATTAAAATTAGACCGTTAAATGTCTCACGCAGTGTATCAAATCTCCTCTCTGGTTTAGGTTGTTTGTCGAGTCCAATATAGAGTAAGTTGCAACTAAACTTACACACTAAGTGCACACTGCTGAAGTACACTACGCCGAGCTCACTTTGTTATCATCATAATGACGTCACATGTCACTGCAGATCACGTGATCATCATATCGCTGTTCGCGAAAAGCCCAAATTTTTTTAAAAAATCAACGAGTTTAGGATTTTCTTAAGCCTTTCCCAACATCGGATTGACTTGAATTTTCACATGTGTAATTTGGAAACCAAGGAGAATACTCTTGAATAAAATCGTATTTTTTCGTCGATGCTGAAAAATCACTATCGTTCATCTTTAAACTAAGAATATGATCACAACTTGTTGTTGTTTCAAGTTGTTTCATGCTGATTTCATGTTGGAAATACTAACTTTGTGCAATTGATATCACTCTTATTTTTCAAAGAATGGTTTACCTTCCCTCCTCCGCGGTAGCCCGTATCCCCATTTCTAAAAAAAAAAAAAAAAAAAAAAAACTTAAAACGAAAGCGTCTGGACCCTTACAGTTATTAGTTTTAAAAAGCTTTGCGCAGACAAAGATGGATCCACGTCACAACAAAGTAAAAATAAATTATGTTATATGTGCTGTTATCTTATAATTTATACGCTTTACCATGATCCCACAGGGGATTGGGAGTGATCATAAGTCATACCACATTTACAGATATACATCATATAGTACTGTTAATTCGCATTAGTATTAGATTATTTCGAGGGACACAAAAATCAGATAGGTAAAAGCTAATTAAGTCCCCATTATGCATTGAATCTCGACGATCAATCGTTTTCAGTGCAACTGTGGAGCACATTATCACATATTCACGATGATTTAGCTTTTTTGTTGAAATTAAGGTCTATTCGCGGCATGGACAGAATGTTTCATTGGATCAATCTCTGGGAATAGGCCAAAATGCTTGGGGAAAAGTACATCCGCATGACTGCGTCATTATTTACTGTAGAATAGTACGTAACAAGATTGTAGAGGTATGGATCGGTTAGTTTATGTTTATAAAGGAATTAATCAATTGGGATTTAAGATCTGTTAAGTTATTTGTATTATTAGTGAGAGTTACCTTTCTACTAGTTTTTGTTTACTTTTTAAAGGGCAGTATAATAGTCTAACTCATAAGATGTGCGTGGAACGCTTTCTGGTCACCGCGCCTAACAACCATTTCTCCCAACTGCCATTTTGACCAACCAGCCTGGAAGTGACCAGCTTCCCGGGGAACTAATGTGAATGTGCTTCAATACAGCAAGTATGCAAATAAAACCTATACTATACGGGTCTTCAATTAATTGCATATATTACATTGGTCTGTGGTCGGAACAAACTGCCACGAAGTAAACAAATCTCATTTAACCGAAATTGAACTATGTGCTGGAACAGTCGGTGAGGTGCTCAAGGCGAATGCCCAAAGGGCCAAAGTAACCGGCTGGTGCTAGATTGTGGGACGACTGTTTTGGCAGGCAGGACTGAACAATTTTTGCTGGCCGATTTAGTCCTGGGTCACATTGAAAACCCCTGATGTATGTAAGACCTGAATATAGAAGTACGAATTAAGCTATGACAGTGATGAAATCATCTAACAAGTTTAACGAGTTTTTTTTTCGTTATATGGAACCGACGATGACAATGACGACCAGTGGTAATGATGACAACTAAGACGAAGACGATATTAATGACGATGATGATAATGATGATATTTATGACCATGACGATGACATGGGCGATATATCTACTTCCATCACTGTTGAAAATATTCCATCGTGACTCCATGCTATCGACTCTCTTTTTGTGCAGCTATCATCTGACACCAGAACATGTTTTTCTGAGTTCCATTCAAAGGTTCCTTTTAGGCAACATAATTATCTCTTCTCACCACGCATGCAGTGGATAAAAACGTGGATGCAGAACAAGTCACATACTTTGTACTTGCACAGGCCATCATATCAAAAAATATCAACAAGATTCAACAAGTTTCGGAGGGCATCATCCATCTTGAAGAAGTTGCTTTGTTAGTCGCTTACATATACTACACATTAATGAGACAGTTTCCAAAGCTATTATCAGAAATATCACACATCGGGAGAGTTCAAACAAAGTTATCTTTACAAGGAGAGATAATTGCATTCTCTTTGCCATCAACAATTATTATTCTCTTATTATTATTAAAACCGCCAACTAAAACGTTCCTTCAATCTGATGACTATTTATGGTAAACTACATGAAGAAGCAGGTGCTGACGTCACATGGCGTCAATATGACAACGTTTCTATTGAATAATTTGCGTTGCACCTGGTATCATATGTGAGGATGGAAGTAACAATATGGAGGAATACTATATATTTATTAAATCAAACGTATGATATGAAAATTTATAAGCAGCTTTTTATCAATGTCGTATTTGCTTAAATTGTTGTTACTGGTCAAGTTTCATGTTAAATGATGAAGCAATTTTCTTGTTATGTTGGTTACTCCTTCTTCGAGCTTGGGATCATATTCGTCCCCTTTCTACTTTATGTTGCATAATCCATGTACACAAATGGTAAATAAAATCCTCATTCAATCACAAATCCTGAAATGAAAACCAGAGCGATAAATGAGAAAATAAAGTGAGCGTACTATAATGCTATAAATTACTGTTAATTGATGAGAGTACGCTCATCCCAAAAATCTTTAGCTGTAAACCAATAAATATTGCTGTGCAAATAACCAATCACAAGTGCAGCCAATAGTTTTCCAAGTTAGCTCCGGCTACATGAGTTCCAAACACCTGCGTTGGATTTTTTTTTTTTTTTTGGGGGGGGGGGGGACTATAAGGGTTAATTTTACAGTTAATACAATTTCTAAAGTTTAGAGTGAGTCAATTAGTCAATTGGCGTGTCAGGAATACATAAACCATCTGGGGACATTTTCCAGGATGGTTATCAGATACTTCACCGAAATGTCATAGTAAATGAAGAACATTCCATAAGCTATCACGTGACCAAAAACATAGTAATGCGCTATATATATATAGACTGTTGATTAAAAAAAAGAACCACTTTGGGGCTCCTCAGACTCGGTCTCTAGAAGGTGACGTTCATCTCAAGGGGTGGGCCATCGCAGGGCTTCACTTTCGGTGCCAAACACGGACGTAGAATGAAAAGGTAATGTATAGTTCCATTACAACAGAAAATTAACACAACGGGCGGTTATGCAAATAATGTGGTTGCAAGATATCAGTACATGATCAGATATATGTCTGCCTCCATGGATACAGCTTCTGATCATCAGTAAACTGTTAATAACGATAACATCTCCATGTGTAAACAGCTCCAGGTGTTCACTAAAATAAAATATACAGCTTTAGTATATTCCCTTAACTCTGTCCCCTACCGTCATACTTTGTTCATGACATAATAATAATAATAAGAATACTACCACATGTTTAGGACATGCCACCCCAACATGATGTCCTTGAACCAATCAAAAACAATGGTTGATTCATTGAATATTCATATAATTGTTTTTGTTTAGAAATTACCACTGAATATCATAATTAGCCGTTGTCTCAACCTCCCCCATCCAACCCTGACCAACATGCTGTCCTGGTATATGGAGTTCATTGACCTACAAGCTGTCAATTAACACTAACTAAATACATTACCAGGCACATTAATTAACCACGAATTATAAACTTATTAATACGTCTCATCAGTGTCCTTAAATAAATTTGAAATTTAAATTTCATCACCAAGAATGTTCCTACCAAACCAAAAAAAAGAAGCTTTTAAACTATATATTTCATCCACAGTTCTCAAAAGTGATAGACGCTTGGAGCCAGTACATGTATTCCTAAAATCAAGGATCACACAAAATAATTACTTAGCCGAAAAAAAGAAGACATTTCAAACAGGGCCACATGAACACAAACTGTGACCCTCTGTTAGCAATAAAGTAATACATATAGGGAGATCCTCAAACTACCAAAGTAAATGTAATTCATAATCAAATGAATGAAAACAAACTAAGAAACATGAAAGGAAATGATAAACATAAACGACAACAAAATATTAACCAGGTTATGCTCTGGTTGCATATACAAAATGTATTAACTTCTATCACCGGAATATTCATCTAGTACGATAGGCATTTTGAAGCAGGTCATGGGCTACAGTTTGTTGATATAGTGCACTCTTCTTGAAAGACGGTCCAACGTGACTGTTTGTCATCATTCTATAGAAAAGTTCCAGTCGTGCACTTCCCCACGCATGAAGCGCGCAAAACGTTACACTTCGTTCTCGACAAACGACTCTTTCTCCCACTTTAAATTCTTTGGTGTATTTTTGATAAGATGGAAAATGAAAGACATTGTTTCCATGGATATATCACAATTTGTAGTTTGAACCCGGGTAAAGTGGAATCGTCGTGTACAAGATGTGAGACAGTTGCCGAACGCCTGCCTCCTGCGCTGTCTCCACCAACGGCAATACGACGAGGAAGCCACTAAATACTAACCCCTACAGCGGGTCGGACCATTTCGAGTGCCCTCGGAACTCGGTTTCGGGTGCAACTGTGCTCGGTGCTCTCGATTCCCGAATTACGTTATTTTGCATGTTTTTAAGAACCAGGTCTCGGAAGTTAGTTGACTCTATGTAATAACTTGTGAGGCCTGCTACTCGAGATAAAGATAGACATAATAGCGGTTCGAAACGGTACTTGAAGTTTTTAAAATGATATATGTATACAACCAGGTCTTGGAGGTTAGTTGACTCTATGTAACAACTTGTGAGGCCTGCTACGAGATAAAGATAGATACAATAGCGGTTTGAAACGGTACTTGAAGTTTTTAATATGATATATGTACACAACCAGGTCTTGGAGGTTAGTTGACTCTATGTAACAACTTGTGAGGCCTGCTACGAGATAAAGATAGATATAATAGCGGTTTTAAACGGTACTTGAAGTTTTTAAAATGATATATGTACACAACCAGGTCTTGGAGGTTAGTTGACTCTATGTAATAACTTGTGAGACCTGTTACTTGAGATGAAGATAGATCTAAACGTTTGAAGTGAATTTTGCAGCTTTTAAATTTGATATTTGTACACAACCAGGTCTAGGAGGTTAGTTGACTCTATACAAGGGCGTAGGAACCGGGGGGCTGGGGGGCGCCAGCCCTCCCCCAGTGAAAAATGTGGAGGGGCGGAAGTATCATTCCGCCCCCCCGGTTCGCAAGTCAGAAAACCCCTTTTTCATTTCCAAATGAGAAAAAAAAATCTCATTTGGAGCACCAAATTGCATCTAAGGCCAGGTGAAAATACAAAATTAAGTTTACAAAATGGAGTGGGTGTTGAAGTGTGCTATATTGCACCAAATTGCATCTGAGGCCACCTGGAAATGCAAAAAAATCCAAAGGGGAGGCGGACACCCCCTCCCCTTAGACCCCTCCCCCAGGCTGACCATCAGTCTTCAGCCCCCCCACTCAAAAGTACCTTCCTACGCCACTGACTCTATATGTAATAACTTGTGAGACCTGTTACTTGAGATGAAGATAGATATATGGGTTTTAAACGGTACTCACAGTTTTTAAAATGATATATGTACACAACCAGGTCTTGGAGGTTAGTTAACTTTGTGTAATAACTTGTGAGACCTGCTATACTTGAGATATAAAGATAAATACAACAGTTCTTTATTGCAGCTTTCTTATATACATTTGTTAACTTAAAATGTCAAGAATAAACCGTGAAACGTTTGGATATTTGTGTATTTGTCTCCTATTTCCCCTCTTTTACTTAATCGCGAGCGGGACTTGGTCCGGCAATTCGTACGTTTTACACGAGCTCGTACCCGCACTATACACGTGAAATGTACAACATGTGCATCTACGTAGTTATGCAAGACTGTGACGTCAGGTGAGATCATTCTCGCTCGGGATCTTTACCGATGAACCGAACCGCTACGCGGGTTAG
This sequence comes from Apostichopus japonicus, assembly GCF_037975245.1. Lineage (NCBI taxonomy): Eukaryota > Metazoa > Echinodermata > Holothuroidea > Aspidochirotida > Stichopodidae > Apostichopus > Apostichopus japonicus. The sequence continues at coordinate 1,396,871 of NC_092567.1, forward strand.
TATTTAGTGGCTTCCCATACGACGAGAATCCACACCGTACTCCTTGGCACACAGTGGGAACCATTAAACTGCAGCGAAGGCTTGTGTGATAGGCCCGGGGAACTTGTCCTTGGGCGTATTTTCATGGCTGTAAATGAAAGATACGTACGAAATTACAAGCATAAAACTATTATTTTAAAGAGTATACCTGGGAAATAGAGAGAGAGAGTAGAATCATTCAAAGAAAGGGCCTTGTAATGTGATCAATTGCTAAGAGTTTTCATTTCTCCTCTTTCTGCACATCTGAAAATATGTGACTGATATGTCAGTATCGAATATCGCATGAGTCGACCAGATCTGTACTTACTCCACGTTAATCACCACTGCATTAAGACGGGATGATATTTTCCTGGCTTAGCCGTCGGAAGAAACTGAAAGTAAAAAAAAGAGCAAAATCTTCCACTGTTTGCTCTCGCACACATCAAGAGCATGCACGTTATACCATTATGTTTTCATACAGTATACATTTCCATGTCATGTAGGAACTGACCGACGGCGATAATGAGGGTACAAGCATGGGCGTCCGCAGGGGGACGGGCGGGATAGCATTGAAAATAAGACAATTTCAAACTGCTATAGCCTTTTGGGGCTCTGCCCCCTGGATCCCACTGAGGCTTTCAAATACATTCCAATGAAATGAAATTATTCTCTCAATTGTATGTTTGTGCTCTACTACATCTCAAAAAGTTAAATGTTACAGTTGAAACCCAAGTCCAGAGATTCCTTGCTGCTTTCTCTGACATGTATTTTCGTAGTTAGTTGAGCTTGAGTGATCACGGACCTTCCTTTGGGCTTTGGGGTCCATTTACATTAGTGTACCACTAATTACTATGCCACATTTCTCAGCTCCAAACAACCAACGAAAATAGTTTAAGACAGGGGCGTATCCAGGATTTTCCAATAGGGGGGGCGCCAGGCATGAATGATCGCCGTCCTGGGGGATGGGTCTAAGGGGAGGGGTGGACAATTTTTGCTTCCGAAGAAGGGCTGAAATGCCAAATGGTGCCATATGCATCGGCGGCGATCCGTACTTCCGAGTGGGGGGGGGGGACATGACCTTGTTGACTATCTAAGCGTAGCGCCACCATGAGTTGGCGCGAAGCGCACCAGAAAATTTTGGGATTAACAAACCCTCTAGATGGCCGGAAACGGCACTTCCCGAGGTTTCCAAGCGGCATATACCCAACTTTAAAATAGGGATGTCATGTCCAAAATATATCATAATCAGGATCCAAAATCCTTTTTTTTTAATTTCGGGTGTTATTTTGGGAAAATTGCCCCTGTCAATCTTGTTTCAGGCGCAACGTTAGAATGTTCGAGAGCTCTGTTATATTATTCGATGAAGAAAATGGCCTCATGCAGGCTATTATAGGCCTATACACATGCAATACACAATTACACATAGTTACATTCCTAGGTACCGATTGCTAGGGCATCCAGGTGAAACGTGTATTTAGCATTACCCTGGTTACATGAGATTCTCAGCTGTTCGAGGGAACATGTACGTGTGTAGGCCTACTATAGGGCCTATATGAATACTATGAGGGTGCATATATGTACTATATCAATACCGTGGGCGCAATAATACACGTTGTTGTTATAGGGCCAATGAAGCCTACAGTCAACTATTTTTGCTTTATAAAGACGCTTTATTTGAAAAGATCGCACTGCGTTTATGGTAGGCGAGAAATGAAGCTAAAAAAGAGCCGTACATTAACGAAGATGCATAAATGTAGGCATGAAAATATTCTTATCCCTGGCATTTGGTGGGGGGGGGGTATGGTGCATTACATCCCCTCCACCTATTTTCATGGGGGGATATATCCCCCCTCCACCCAGGATCGCCGCCCATGGCCATATGTGATCCATTTTTCGACCTTAATAATAAGCAACATTTCCAGTAAATATGGACACAAAATGCACAATTTAGTATGGCTGGCATGTCATTTAGTGTTTATAGTGATAATGCAAACACAATTACCATCTATGTTTCTAAAACTATTATGTCGCCGAACTTCGCCAGAACCTTTTTTTGGCAAACAAAAAATAAAGCATACGGGAGGGGGGGGGGGGGGGTTGAGCGATCACCGACATCTCACATAAAGGTCGTCATCAATTTTTTTTTTTTTTTTGCTAAACTTTTTTTTTGCGCCCCCCCTGGATACGCCCGTGTACTATGAGGGTGCATATATGTTCTATATCAATACCGTGATAAAGATAAAGACGGTTTATTTGAAAAGATCGCACTGCGTTTATGGTAGGCGAGAAATGAAGCTAAAAAAGAGCCGTACATTAACGATGATGCATAAATGTAGGCATGAAAATATTCTTATCCCTGGCATTTGGTGGGGGGGGGGGATATGGTGTATTACATCCCCTCCACCCATTTTCATAGGGGGATATATTCCCCTTCCCCCCCCCCCCCCCAGGATCGCCGCCCATGGCCATATGTGATCCATTTTTCGACCTTAATAATAAGCAACATTTCCAGTAAATATGGACACAAAATGCACAATTTAGTATGGCTGGCATGTCACTTAGTGTTTATAGTGATAATACAAACACAATTACCATCTATGTTTCTAAAACTATTATGCCGCCTAACTTCGCCAGAACCTTTTTTGGCAAACAAAAATTAAAGCATACGGGAGGGGGGGGGTTGAGCGATCACCGACATCTCACTTAAAGGTCGTCATCAATTTTTTTATTTTTTTTTGCTAAACTTTTTTTTTTTTTGGTGACGGCCAATAGGGGGGGGCGCGCGCCTGTTGCGCCCCCCTGGATACGCCCCTGTTAAGATGACATTCAACACCATTTGTGTTTGATGCACTGTTTTTCAATGGAGTTTTGTGTTGCATCGGGAGGAACTGACATAATTGCCTGTGTGTTAGTCTCAGTAGTCCAGTCATTTTAAATATAGCCTCTGATGTTTAAAGTGGTCATCTCTTTAAAGATTATAAAGTCTCACCCCCATTTTAAATGAGATTTACTTGGGCTGCAAACAGTTTCAACCAAATTGGTGTGAACTGATTTACATGTCAAATAACAATCAGTCAGTAACATATTATAAAAACTATTATTGGGATTATACAAACATTAATCAGTTTTAATGAATCACCTTATTCTAAGTAGATTTCAGAAATGAGTGGCTAACGACAAATTCTCAATAAACTGATCAAATAAGTAAAAAGGCACCATCCTTGTCAGACAAGTCATTGATAGAATAAATTCCGTAACTTATCCAATGCATGATAAGCAATTATTGGTTTGTTATCAAATCGTGCTATTGTTCCAGATTAGTTGACAAAGAAATAGAGAGAATTCTTGTAACTAAGATTACAATTGAAATTTAACAGATAGTAGTATACGTTGCTCGAAAAACACGATCCCGCCAGAAAAAGAAATGTAACTTTTAAGCTAGAAAGCTTGATAAAAAACATAGAGATATATGTATATACGGTCACTCGGATGCTCCCAGTCATATCAGATTGCGACAAAATGCTAGCAAAGTTGATTTTACAGCAAATGATAATAATGGATTCAAATGATTCTCAAATACGTACCTCAAGTAAGAGGATATTAATGTCCATGTGCTTAATGTCTTTCGTCGTTATATAGTCATCAATTGAATGCCTGATACGTGTTACCGGAAGCCGATTAAAACGCTAAACGTTCACTGTGAATTATGGACTGCTCACATGGCGTAAACATATTGTCGTATAGGTTTCAGTAATATGAAAGCAAATGCACCAATTGAATGATATTAATCTATCTGTATTGTTATAAACTTGTATAGAATAAAGAAGATGTGGTTCGTCAATGAGTATCGATAAAGTCCATTAGTGTGTTACGTATTGGACATAACGTGGACTACTTGGTATTCCAGTAATGGCGGTTTTCTTCATTTCTTCATTGTTCATCAGAATGTAGTCCATTGACTTGTAAAACAAATAGAATAAAAAAAACAAGGAATTGGATAACATTCTTCTGAGATCAAACTAGTTTTATCCCGATATACCGAAGAATTGAAGTCATCCCCGAAGATCATGTGTAGTATCTGTATTTTAGTCTTGATATGTTATAATACTAAGAATACAGACAACTTTGAGTCCAATAAGGATTCTGTAGCTATTCCAGTATTTTTCAAGCTATGTATTGTTCAATATACTTAATTTCTCGAATATTCGTTTAGGCTAACTTGATGGTGACGTCGGCTCCTCACTGCGGTTCTTATAGTTAATGTTAATCCGTTGTTTTTGAGGTCAACCAGATTACCAGAATATGTTCGTTGATGTTCATATAAGCAACAGAGCACCCTTGGATGGCCTTCAACATCATTTATCCATAACAAATTTGTAATTAATTATAAACATGTCATTTGAGACCATATCATTTTAATTTCTCCCATTGAGTTTTGTAGTGCAACTGAGGAACTACTCTGATAGGCTGTGTAGTAAACTGAAGGTGCAGTCACTTTAACTATGTGCTACACAACCCTAGCTAGACCAAGAGCAGTTGTTTTTAACGGTCCACGGCATATCAAAGTTCATTTTTGTTCCTGAAGTTATCAAAACCCAATATACGGTATATTTTTTTGTGAATCTCAAACAAAGTTCTTTAGAATCACTCTGTTTCCTAAACTACCTACTATCCGGTATGAGAATTTGCTACAACACTGTTGCTTATAATGGGACCTATTTGACACTGGTCTACTTCGGTTTTCTTGAAAAAGTGATATAGATTGATTTGTATGTATATTTAAGTTTTATCTCATGGTCTCACTGGCTTGTATGTCTCTGGCATTGCAACAAATATAATGATTGTTTTATAGTGTAGGTTGTGTACATCCTTGCCAACACATTTATGTCAAACAATGAGTTTAATTAAGTTCCTGCAAACCCTTGTGAGCCGCATGACTGTTTGGATGTGTTACTTGGCCTACCACAAATAACCCATTACAATAAAATCCGTTCCACCTTCAGAGTGACAAGAAAAAAAACGGCTTTTAAGGTATTCGATGGCGCTAGTTTGAAACAGGGTGTCCTTAGTATAAAATAATTATATAGCTCTTAAAGGCATCCGTAGATTCACTTTTAGGAGAATAGCGCCTCATCAGGCCACGTATTCAGTGGACGGTGGCAGCAAGCATGCCGGTCGCAGAGAGTGTCCCCACCTCTGGCCAAAGGCAAGGATTCGCGCACGCCACCTAGTACGCTTCTGGTCGATTTGACCGACCTTCTGCGCATTCTCCCGGGTTCTTTTGCGACAACACGGGAGCCATGGTACGGGATCATAGGCCACAAAAAAGCACCATGCCACAGCCAGAGGTATTATCGCCAGAGGCCTGTCTTGAACCCTAGCCACGATTTACACGACCGACGAGGAATGAGTCTTTCGTCACCCTCTTAACAGCATCGGCCATCACATCAGCTAGTAAATTATATGGTTGAATTAATATATCAAGACTTCAGCGTCGACTACTGAAAGAGAAAAAGAAATCTTAAGCGTGTATAAGCAACCATTGATGGCGTCGAACTCAGTTTCTTCAAGTTACCAGTCCACTGCTCTACCCTCTGAGCCATTTGACAAATTAACTTTTAACGAGCTTAAATTGGTATTATTGGTTGGATACAATCTATTGGTAACATTAAATGACACTGCCTTCAACGAAATCTCTATTCATCCTATTTCACTATCATTAGAACAACGGATATATCTTTATTAACAAGAAGCTCACGCTTCAATGTCTTTGTTTACATTGTCGCAAGAAGTTAGAATGTCGTTTCCTTTCAAGACGTAAATGTACAATAGGCTTATGCCCGATACTATCGATGACTTCGAAGCAAGCAGTAAAGAAAAACGGATTCCGTGAAATCTTCTTATTCACAAAAGGTTGCTTACGATTATACTCGCAAGAGATTTCTTGCTGAAAGTTGTCTCCCTTTACAACTATATTCGATGCAGACGATCGTGAACTGCGATTAAGCCTGAAATTTCAACAAACAATACCTATACACATTTCAAGACCTTTTTGAATGAGGAAGGGACAACACTTATTAAGTCAAACACGTTAACTACATGTGACTTTTCTTTTATAGGCATCTGAATGGCTGGAAATCGCACAGTAATTCTAAACCCGAAACAGAATTCATAGGGTTTTGAGTTTATGCAAGTAGATTTGGGAACTTACCAGGGATCGGGAATTCGTCAACTACAAGACTTTGTTTAGTCCGCAGTGACTTGTTGTGTTTATTGATCCTCTGAAACTACGGTATTTGCGTGTGTACCCCTCCGCCCCCCCCCCCCCACCCCTCACCGCATGATTGTGTTTCACACATATACAGAAGTGTGTATTTAGTTTATTAAAAATATTATAATTATCTTTATGAATATCAAATTTTGATCTATATCAGCCAACGTTGTTTACCATTGTTTCATTTTGGAAGGCTGAATGGTAATGAGGAAGGGAATGTGACGAGGACGGGCTTTGCATGTTTATAGCTTTGATATGTGCAATACATTTTGTCAACACTTTGACATGGTCGACTCTATCAGCAGCTAAAATCTCTATAAAACATAAGTTATAGGAGGCAATAACATCCATTCAAGGTCGTAGCTACTCTCCTTTCACCGCCCCCTCCTTCTCATTTCATTTGCCAATAGGTTACCGAACCATGAAAATTGAATCTTAGATCTCTATAAAAAAGATATAAACTGACGGAATAAAAATTAAGTATCTCCCTCCTTTTGATTTGAAAAGAGGTATTTGCGTCACCTCTCATAGAGTGTGGGTTTGAAATTATTGAAAATAGAACAACAAAATACTAGTCTTTCATCAGAACTCTGCTTTAATTTATGATGTGTCTTTCATCCAGAACTCTGTTTAACTCTGTTTAACACAAGATGTTGTGTCATTGAAATATGCGTGACATGACAATCATGTTCCAGCATGAATGGTATAAACGTAGCTCAGTCATTTGGGTAACCTTATGTACGTAACCAAGGTATCGTCTTGTATTCAGATCTGATTTTGCCATTGGGTAACAAGCAAATGTGTCCCGCTCACTTCATACAGTTTGGCGCAAATATATCTTATTATCAAGAACATGCAAAATTGAGTGGGACCATATTCAATTAGACTATGGGCCAATGGAGACACCCCCTAACTAACTTTAACTTCATCACCTCACCCAAATTTATTCATGGAACAAATTTAATCTTCAACAAAAGAACATCATGTTACAAAGTATTGAAGTGTTTAAAGTGTCAAAAGGAAGGAAGAACCAATGAGAACATGAGAACTATAGAAACATTCTTTGTAACACAACAGTCACTAAAGTTTTATTTTTAGATTTTTCAAGTGCTTTTAATATGGTTTTACCAAATCGGTTAATCCAAGGTTTGTGTAGTTTTATCGATGAGCCAGGGCTTATACACTGGTTGGCTAATTTTTTACAAGGATGGTCCCGACAAGTCAAGCTACAGAAAGGTTACTCAGAGGAATCAAATATTACAGTGGGAGTCCCCCAGGGAGGTCCTCTTTCTGCGTTACTTTTGACAATATACACAGATGATATACGTTCTTCTCTGGGGTGTAATGTAATTAAGTACGCTGATGATACAGCTATATCCCGTAACATTTCAAAACGGAAACACCTTGAAAATCAAAATGACTATAAATCATGTATTGATAAAATGGTCAATTTGTGTGAGCAGAAGGACCTCTTACTTAATCCTAAGAAATCTAAAGAAATAATTTTTGAAAACATTAACATTAAACATCAAGGTCTCATTCAGACCAGGGATCAGGAAACTTATGTTCAAGGCTCCATCGTGGAGCGGGTAACTTATACTATATACTTAGGAGTTGATATTGACTGCCAAACTTATCTTCAAGCAAACTAAGGTTACACATGTTACCCCTCTCCTTAAAGCATTACACTGGCTTCCAATTGAAACGCGTATACATTACAAAGTCCTTATTATAATCCACAATTGTATTTATAATCATTTATCTCCAAACTACCTTTCAGAACTTCTAAAAGTAAAGCAATACAAGCGTGCCACCCGTCAGTCAAAATGTATTACCCTTCCTAAACCTAGGACCAATGGGGTTACTTATGCCAACCGTGCTTTTTCAGTTTCCTGGTCCCAAATTGTGGAATTCCCTCCCAAACCATTTAAAATGTGTACCTAATTAATCACTTTTCAAATCAAAACTAAAAACCTTCCTCTATGCTAAACATTTTTCAATTTGATTTGTAACTATATTTCATTGTTGCATTATTATTTTTGCTTTTCGTTCTATTCATATTTATATGTATGGCGCTTTTGATAACTATTTTGTTTATAATTAGCGCATGATAAATCTTAGTTATTATTATTATTATATTGACGCCAAGTTAACCTTTACTAAACATATATCTAAAACGATGTCTAAGGTGTATTATATTGTATCAACGTTGGCATACATTACTCCTTATTTTCATTCTAATGTAAGAGATGAGGTTTTTAACTCATCAATTCTGCCAGTTGTCGTGTATGCAGTTCCTGTCTGGTATCACCTTCTACTTGAAAAGGACAAGACAAGAATCAGAAGTTTCTTGAAGTACTGCTCAAATATATTTAATCTCGACTATGAAAGCCTTGTTGGTAAAGTAAACACTTCTGCTAAAAATGAATTCATAAGACTAGCTAAGAATATACATAGTTCTAAAGATCACCCACTTCACTCCGAGTTGATCTCTCTGTGCAATAAAACCAACAAGTACAATCTAAGTAATCCTACTATCTTGCCATCTTTTAGAATTATGCTTTTTAAGAACTCATTTATCTACAGAGCAGCCATTTATATTCGAAATGGGTTCTTAGAATCTCTGTTATAATCCTTTTAATCTTTAAAACTTCTAATCCTCCATCTTATTTCTCTTTTTTTTGTTAATGCTTTCATGTTTGTACATGTTTACGTCTATTATGTATCATTCTTATGTGTCCTATTTATAAATTTTATAGTTTATACTGGAATAAAGAAAAATGGAATGGTTCATACGCAAAATAACTTTATCCGATCACTGTTTACCATAGGATGTGGTCTTAGCTGAGTACCGAGGTATATACGTTGTGAAACAGACTCTCCATTTCAAACGTGCAACATATAACCTACTAATGAGTGAATCAAGGATCAGCTATTCCGAAGAAAAGAAAACACTTCCTTCTCGTAAAACCTTCAGCTTGCAAGTATGTGGTGGGTGGATTAAATTTTACAGTGCCTTTTACACACCATGCGTTGCTACATATTATTAAGTCATCCATGCATTGTAAGAAACGGTTGTTTGCATTCCGAGTGAGTAATTAAGAACCACATATGGCAAGATTTTTGTGGTACATATAGGGATTAAATAACTGATGTTCCCCTTGATGTTTCCCTGAAGTCCTAAGAACGAAGATGTCAAATATTCTTTATGATAGTTAGTACAAGCATTCTTATAAAACTGTAATTTCGTCATCTTCAAGATCGTCTTGCTTTTCTACAGACTTTTTCTGGTTCGAGGTTTCAGAAAAGGCCAAATAGAGCGGGTTATCTTGCATTTCTGTGTCTTTCGAAATAACTTCAGTTTTCACATCATCCTGGTTTGAAATGGGAATATCCTGCACATTTTGGTAAAGACGCAATTTAACTATGATAACGACTAAGACGAAAGTAATTACTCCCAACACTGTAGTACATGTTATCAACACAACACTAACTGACTTAAAATCAGACGGAGATGGCACTGTTTCCTGTTGGCCAACATCACGACGCGCAACAGCAACCACGTGGGCCCGAGTGTCGTAAGATGAACATTTAACTGTATGAATACCATTACCACCTATTACTGCTTCAGCTAATCTGAGGCTACTTTCACCAGCAGTTTGTTTAATGGTTACGTTCAAGCTCGCCTTCATCGTGTGGGTTAGCTCGTTGAAGTTCATTATGTTACCATTGGCTCCAATGATTGTCCAGTACGTCAATCGAGGAGGCAGACTTTTACAGACAAAAGTCAAGTCCTCCAAATCTTCGTCAGTGAAGTTATCGGGTGAAATAGCAACTTCCAGCTCTCTTAAAATCTGCATAGGCGACGTGTGTTCATTTGAACAACCTAATTGAGTAAAGTTATAGGGAAGTGTAACCTCGTGGAATGAAAAAAATATCCCCTTTTTGTTTTGCACGTTTCTAACGCAAGTGATTAGAACATTTTCTCCGTAATATCCCAATTCACCAACACTAGACATTACAGGATCGTAGCGAGTGTCTATTTTAGTTATATTTACAGTAGTTTCTGATTCGAACAAAATCATCACGACTCCTGTAGAACTGGATGTTTTCCTTGACTCGAATCTTTGACGACAAGTGAACATTCCAAGGGGATCAATCTTTGTAGCAGTCTTGCTTATCCTGTTTTCTAAAATTTCCTCAGCTTCAATCTCGTCCGAATGGTTACGAAAGAGTGTCAGATTGGAAGGAAATGGTAAAAGAGAAACGCAAGTAATCCTTACCTCGGGGTTATTCCGTTGCTTCGAACCACGCAAGACGTAATTCCTGACCCCGTTTACTATGCGCTTGATACCAACGTTGACGTCCAGTGTTATTTGGCCATGGGATGGCACAGTGACTACAGTTAACAGGTTAAGCAAGAGCAGAGTGCAGATAATGCGATTGTTAGCTGATCTATCCATCATAGGTCTGTATGAAGCGAACATATTACTCTATCTTTACACAGTGTCAATGGTTCACTAACGATGATATCAAGGAACTGTAACAACGTATGACATATCCTGTCCTCAATAGTTAAAGTTCAAACTTGTTTATTAAAGCATCATAAGTATAAAGACGTTTCCGTAGACTCACCTATATTTTCATAATTCAAACGATTGTTTATAATCAGTTTAACCGTGTTCATGTGGTGCTCATGAGTACGCATACACTTAGTGAACCACTCTTTTAATCCTCCAACAAATTTTCGTCTAATCAATGTAAATTTTGAAGTAAACGGATATGAGAACAAATCCAACTTTTTCGACTGTCAATAAATCATAAAGTCCGAGGTATTAATGTCTTCTTATCAGAATGCATGTGCTTACGGAATGTTACAACTGATGCAGAATTTGAGAAATCATTATCCATAATACATGTGTATAATTCCAAACAAGATTTCTATGAACGAGTTTGGGTTGATAAAGAACATGCAGCCAATAGTAGGCCTATGTTGATATCAGTATATTGAAAACGGTCAACAATCATGCACATATGCCGAAATTTTATCGAAGTTGATTTTGATTGTAGCTCGCTTTAACTCTGTATGTATTGCAATACTATTTGTATAAATTAACAGTGGTGCATGTTGGTACATGTTGAAACCAACAACATTACATCTAATTGTTTATCATGTTTGTAGTCTTAGGGTTCCATTTGCAGCAGAACATCCTACCTTATCCCAAACATCACCCCTTTCTCACCACCGTATCACAGTGGCACGAGATCGATAGCGGCAAACCCAACCTTTCCCAAGTAACCTTAGTAAATGAAATCTTCTTTTCCTAGCATCTTAAGACAAATACAAATAAGACGATTAGTGAGAAAGAGACCGTGAACAACCAGTTTAAATCTACATAGCGCTTTAAAGATGTTGAAACACAAACACCGGCATCATAATGCACATATCACATGTTAAAAACCCGGTTCAGCCATTATGGAGATGGATGTGTATACAACTACTAATAGGCTAACAATGTCTTCATTGATGTTAATTGGCCAAGCAATACACAAACGTGATACTTGTAACTGTCGATCAAAGTGAGAGTAAAACCTGACACGTATGATTTTTGGGGGGAGCATTACTTTTTTTTCGGAAATTAGGAATTGCTATAATTTAGATTTCCCCCTCCCTGTGATAGGATCCCCATACAAATTCGTGATGCTCATTGAGTTCAATGACCTGTCAATTCCTTGCAGGAAGTTGATATATGACTATGCCTTTATTCTTGGGATCACATTGCTTTTTCCTCCATGTGTACCAAGAAGAGTAAACCACTGCTTACCCCATACGTCAACAGATACAGTACCAAAGCTCTCCCAGACGATGGGGGTCTTCCAAAAACAGGTGCCCTTTGTGTTCACCTCTCTGTCTATGAGACCCTTTTTCAAGGACTTTGTCCCAAAGTTGTTTCTTAGTGATTGTTTAATAATGTTGATGTTTCCAGATAATGAGTTAACAGATCAGCTATCAGCTATGGGGTTCATTTATTTTCCTCATTTGGGCTGGGCAGGAAGTTGTATTAGGATAATTTCACCTGGCTCTATACAAGAAGGCGACAAAATTGTGAGACATTTAAAAACTAGAATTTGGGATCACAAAAAACTATAAGATGTATGCTCAAAATTACACGTGGAAGCTACTTTTCAAATAATTTCAAACTAAGTTCTGCTTAAATGATATGCGATAGCAGCTATAATACATGTTAAATAGTATAATCATAATTTTGCATTTCAGCGTCAGGTCATAGTGTCCAGCACATGAATTCGAAGGTAGTTGGTGGTGGGGTCGAGGGGGGGGGGGTGGAGAGAGCCGAGCAGTGGGAGTATATTCAAAATTTCCAATTTCGAATGAATTTATATAGGAGAGGAGCTGACCTGGGGTTATTGAAGCCGAATTCTATGAGCACTTTATTGGCAGCTGTAAGTGCGAGATTGTGCTGACTGAAAATTCCCCGGCTAAGTTAGTCAATAAGCTGAATCTTTATGGGAGTTCCAGCTGCGAATGAAGTAATTTGCAAAGGAGGGGGTGCTGCTCTAGGGTCATTGAAGCCATTTCTGTAATATGCTGAAAATTCACACACACAGTGGATTTGTTTTGCTTTATATATTTGTTTGTTTTCGAAAAGGATTTATGATAACAGGAAAACTGTCTGAGTGACATTTCTTGAGAAATCGAGTTTAATCATTAACTTGCTATGCAACGCCAAAAGCCCGATCTACAAATTTTGAGTAGGAAACTCCAATCAAAGCTAGGAAACCTATGCAAGTATTTAGCTACTGATTCAACAACGAGATGAGATTTATAACAACTAACACGTAAAGCAAGTATATAACATAATATACTCCACACAATTCTGCCACTTCCACTGTGGTTATCACATTGTATCTTTGTACTGTCTAACGTGGAGTATATACTGTGCAATTCTGACAAAATTTTGCTTGTATGGTTAAGTACGGCTATCCTTGTTGTTTGTCTCCGAATACGGAATTAAGTTAACCACGTTGTTTTTAACGTTCGATCCTTCAGGTAGGTTTATCGCCAATATCGTTAATTATGAGTATGACGAAATGGTACTCGCCTTTGTATTACTATGTACAAATTTATGAGTTTATGATCGAGTAAACAACAAGTACCACTAACATGTAATATTTGAGGGTCAGTTCCCTTAGCTTCAGGAGTAACACCCAGAAACTCGATCGTTCTTGTCATCTTGATGTGGTTCTTGTGAATCCTTGGTATCTACGTACGTAACGTCGTTGATTCGAACTCCTTTTACCGAACTGCTTAGAATGGCAGTGCTCTAATGTTGTTGACCTAATGTGTGCGTGCGTTGTTTGTATATCCATCGTTTTTGCAAATTTGTGTTTTTGCGTAACTGGGTGTGCGTAGTTTAAGCCAGAAAACACTGTCAATTATATATGATAAAATAAGATTCCCTTCCATTGATGTTTTACGCATTTAACGTTAGTGGAACTAATTAAACGAAAAGCGTAAATACCTAAGTATATGTGTCGGTCGAAAAAAGTTTTTCCTCAAATTGTATAATCCAACTGATCATTGTATTATTCTTAATGTCTGTCTCAGTTGGACAAGTTAAGTTTCGTTATATTTGAAAATCAACAGTTGCACATTCGGTATAATAGGGTGTCCAGGAAGACACTACATTTAATGTAAGACAGGTAACTTTCGAAACCGTATATGAGGTGTAAAGTCGCACTCCTGACTCAGCAATGTGATTACCTGTCACCTCCACATCTGTATTTGTCATAAAACCAGCGTTGATTACTAAAAGATCAATTGCAGAAATCAACAAAAGTATTAAAACACGAATATTCATATTTCTCGTTATTCTCGCCGACAATGCTAACTTGAAAACTTACATCCTGGATATTATCATTTCTTTGTACCCTAATTCCGTTCCATCAAACTTCCCTGTTATGACAATTTGTCAAAACATATCGTTCGTAATTAATGACATCCGTCTTTTGTTATTGGGTTAGAGAACGCACGACCATTGTCATAATTTGTTTATTCATTTACAGCATTACTTTACATTGTCTATGACTGTCCATGGCAGTGGCGGCACCAGAAATTCCATAGTGGGCAGGAAGAGGAGTGGGTGACAAGCAAGATAAACTAAGGAGGGACTATGAAACGCGTTTTTCCCTCCCCCTCATGAAATTCTAAACTGCCAAAAGTTGTCTAATAACCAGGGTCGTACATTCACATTTTGCAAAGACGAATGTTGACACATCTCAAGACAGACGTGGCTGTTGGACCGCACAGACTGACTGAGCAACTTGCTTTATATCGTGAAATGTATGGTACACCCAAACCGATTCCTTCGATCCTGTTGCTCAAATTGTTTATTGCCAAAATTTGGAGGTTGAGATGTTAATATCATGAACTGCGCGAGCTGTTAATATCATTAACTGCTTGCGGATTTCCTTGTTGTAATCAAAACATTCAACTAAGTCGAATAAATCTATGAAATAGATTCATTTGATAAAAGTCTCTTGGATTTATAGAAGTATATTGAACAAGGAAACTGTTAGCACCAATCGATAATGTTTTTAATATAAATGTTAAAGGTACATTTTGAACAATTGCAAAAGGAATGGGAAAATTATGTAGCAATTTTGAAAGAAATCATTCTTTTTGGTTGCTAAAACGGGATGATAAGTTATTTAAATTTTACAAGTTCTGCTCACTTATCCAGTCTCTTGGTTGGTTTTGATCTCTACAATAAATTTCTTTGCTGAGGTGCGATATAGCCATATATATATATAGTATACAGCGTAACAAGTAACCACATCCAAATTCCATACGAGACAACCCAGACAGAGAAGGAGATTAAAGACAAAAAAATCAACTTTTGCAAATTTCTTTGTTCTTTTCAACTTAATAAAAATGTTTCACAGTGTTTCATTAACAATGTCGCCAGTAAGGATCCAGTGTCATAAAACTTGTTTAGTCCTGATAAATTGGTTGCAGAGTTCGAAACACTTATAACACGGTTACTTATGATTTAGTGATGTAACTTATGTTCATTTTATGAACTAATTAAAGCATGCACGGAGCGAGACAATATCGCAAAATCTTTTACATTCAGAACCGGTGGCTTCACTCAACAAAGACCTTATAGCAGCTCAGTACGAAGTAGGTGCAGCTATTAACATGTAATGAAGACACCAATCACTTTGCCACCATTACTTATATTATTATTCATCATCTTTATTTTCACATGAAGTGAATTCATTTTACTTGCCCATCCCATCATACCTTAATCATAGGAAACAAGTTGTTTACTATTCTGATTTTGTTTTAACCTTTTACTAATTCAACTATCACTGATTAACGCTATGGACACAATTGTTTATTCGCCAGTTGCTTTTTTGTTTTTTTGTATTGTAGTATAAACAGAAAAGACAAAAAATGAACCTAATAACATCACAGAAAATTTTCCAGAACGTTACAGAAGTATAAAAAACATCACAGTTACATACACGTATACTACATGTGATAGCACCAATCCCTTATATGTAATATAAATTTTTGAAAAAGTTTCCTTTTTCAAACAAACCTATTAAAAACAAGACAGCCAAACCTTGCACATCCTACTTTCACACATTTTTTGTTTTTGTTTTTACGAACATATAAGTAATAGAAGAAACAGGAAATTGTCCAGAATGTTACAGAAGTATAAAAAACATCACAGTTATATACACGTACACTACATTTGACAACACCAATCCCTTATTAATAATAGAAAATTTTGAAAAACTTTAAATTTTCAAACAAACATTCTATTAAAGACAAGACAGCCAAACCTTGCACATCCAACTTTCTCTCTTACACATATTTTTTTCGTTTTTACGAACATATAAGTAATAATGGAGAGACAGGAAATTGTCCAGAACGTTACAGAAGTATAAACAACATCACAGTTATATACACGTATACTACATGTGATAGCACCAATCCCTTATTAGTAATAGAAAATTTTGAACAAGTTTCATATTTCAAACAAACCTTCTATTACAGACAAAACAGTCAAACCTTGCACATCCTACTTTCACTCTTACACATATTAGTTTTGTTTTTACGAACCTATAACTAATAGAGAAACAGGAAATTGTCCAGAACGTTACAGAAGTATAAACAACATCACAGTTATATACACGTATACTACATGTGACAACACTTATTAGTTATAGAAAATTTTGAAAAAGTTTCATTTTTCAAACAAACCTTCTATTAAAGACAAAACAGCCAAACCTTTCACATCCTACTGTCACTCTTACAAATAATTTTTGTTTTTACGAACATAAAAGTAAAAGAGAAACAGGAAATTGTCCAGAATGTTACAGACGTGTATAAAAAGTATAAACAACTCCCTGCTCGCTGCTCTTTGCTGTATTATTATCAATAAAAGAGAAAGTATAATGACAGCAATTCAGTACAATCTTTAATTGTAAAAATAAAAGTCTTCCTAACTGCTATAGTATTAATCTTTTTCAATTTTTAAATATTTTTCATGAAGAATATTATGCTACAAGTTTCATGTTGAAATATTTCCGTAAAGGTTCATTTTATAAACAGGCTTATTTTTTTTCTTAAACTTACCACGTCCATCTACAGATCTAAAAAATATCGTGTCTGTACGTCAAAGAACATAGCAGTACTTATATACAGAAAAGTGTCATCTTTCGAAAAGTGTTTCGTATAACAGTGAACATGGTATTGAATGCCTCCAAAGGCCCTCATCGTTGTTAATATTTTGATAGAATTATTAGAATTTGTAACAGATTGTTAACTGTATTATTACACAGTATAGATTATTCATACAGAAAGCTGGTATAGTCTGTGAGTATAGCATGGCGATATCTTGTGTACTAAATAACTATAACAAGACATGTATTGTAGAGACAAATGACGTCATTGGACTTAATGATAGCCCTCAAACCTCATCTTTCAATGTTAATTTGCATACAACAGATATTATTACACAGTGGGCTAAGCATATTGGCTATTTCGTAAGAGGCATGTATATGGGCCTATATGAGGGTAAATCCTGACTTCTCTCCCTCTCTACATATCTCTCTAACTTCTCCCAGTGTTGGTCTGTATCCATGTATGACTGTTTTCCGTCCTGATGGGAGGCCTCATCATATGTCTCTGTGCGTTGAAACGCAGAATGGAATATGATGTCATTCATGTACCACCTTCAATGTTCCAATATGCATAAACATCGGTTTGAAGCCCTTGACGTTGGGTTATTCATTTGTGAAATTTGACGTCATCTGCTTTATATTATAATACCATTACATGTTGATCTATGTTAACATGCATCTCTCTTCCTCTTTTTCTGCTGTTCCTTTATCCAATGAAGAACGATCTACCACATTTAAATATTGTGTAAGTCTATGTCACGTGATGTCTGTGACGCATGATTGTTGGTGGCTCGCTTTAACTTTCCACATAAGAGGATTAGAACGATGATTATAATACAGACAATATACGTCAAAGTAACAATGAATGCTATTAAGATAGCGTAGGTTGTTTCCGTAGTTGCCTCCGTTGAATCATTTAGCGTAACAGTTGTTTTCACATCATTGTCTTCTGTGACTACTCTGTGTGACGTAACATTCACCTGTGCCAATGTATCATAGGAAGAGCACCTCACTTCCTGTATATCATTACCACCAGGAGATGCTTCTATAATGTTTAGTATAGTCTCTCCTGGTCTCTGAGTTATGGTGGTATTTATGCTTACCTTGATGACATCATTGGAACTATAGTCGAGAATGTCACCATTGGCTGTTATAATAGTCCAGCGCATCAAACGAGGTGGATCACTGGTGCAACGAAACTCCATTGATGCAGCGTTACTTGTAAAATTGGAGGGTGTCAATGAAAGTTGCAGTTGATTAGTTATGTTTAAGTTGAGAGATAGTGATACACAGTCCTGATAGATGTTTCTTAAATTGATGAAAGGATTTTCTATACTTAAATAATATCCCCATTTGCACCTGACGATCCTCTGACTATTGCTAGGAACATGGGTCATTGATGTTGATGACAGCTTTGGTTGAAATTTGCATTTCGAGTAAAATATATCTACCTCGGTACAGGTTATTGATATCTGTTCACCAGCATAAACCCTCGAACCAACGCTCGTAGAGATGAACTGCTCTTCTGGAACAAATTCAACTTCAACTTCACTGTTAATGGTGGTGCGAATTCGTATTTTGTCTAGGAGATAACTTTTGTCAAATAAAGCACGAAAAGTATATTTCTCTGTTCCGGCACTCACTGTGGATAATCTGTTTGACCACATAATGTTATACATATTACTGTCATCTACATTAATCGCGTGGAGTATTTGACGATTTTTCAAGATAAATACCTCTTCAGGACGAACGAAAGCATAATTCAGTGCACATTTGATCAATCTGTTCCGTGAATCAGATCCAACAGCAGTTTATTGCCATACCCCTGATTTGACAACGTTACTCCCTTGTACCTGTACGTCTATGGTAGCCACTATTCCTTCCGCAAAGGGACAAATGAGACAAAAAGTCAAACTGAAAAGAATCCCAACATTAGTAAGAAAGCCGGCCGTGGTTAGGTATGAATTTCAAGTATCAGTCGTTTGAAAATATCAAAATACATTGTACTCACGAGCATAAAATGTAAAGTGAACTTACAAGGAAGTAGTTGCGTGTTTTCTTACGTGTTTATTTATTTTTAGGAGATTGTTTCCTGTTACGTAGTTTTCTGCCGAACTTTTGTATGTTTTGTATGTTTTGTGTTTTTATTTTAGATGCTGATCATGGCAAGGCACTGTATTATAATTGGCTATTCTCGCAAAAACGAGAAAGCAGCTTTATAGCTATGCGATGGAAGTTATTGCTTTGTAAAGTTGTTGTTCATAATTTATATTCTAATTGCTAGGCAAAAACGAATATAATCAACTTTATACGTATTTCACAATTATCCGAAATTAGTAAAAATGTTTTGACTTTTACAATATGAAAGACGACTTTTTTTGAAGATGTTTACCACGGTACGTCGCAGTATCAGGAAAATTAAGCTAAAATAAAAGTCCCTTGCAAGGAGAGAGGATAAAACTTCACTTTTGTGGCATAGTTTGTCATGAAACAATCCTTTCAAAGTTTGGTTAGGATGAAAGACATCCTACTAGCTTCCAACTCTAGTCAAAACAAAGAAGTTAATGTTTTAAAATAATTTTTGATTGGTTTTAACAACCCACGTATTTCCAGTTTAACGTATATCTCGGTTTATCTCGGCAAAATGTTAAGATTCAGATATTTGTTACTTTGATGAGTTATTGTATCTCGGTAAAACGTCAATTTTCAGATTTTTGTCAGTTTGACGACTTGTTGTATCTCGGCAAAACGTTAATTTTCAAAATTTTGTCATTTTGACGACTTGTTTTATCTTGGCAAAACCATAATTTTCAAATTTTTGTCATTTTGACGACTTGTTGTATCTTAACAAAACGTCAATTTTCAGAGTTTTGTTATTGTGACGACTTGTTGTATCTTAACAAAACGTCAATTTTCAGAGTTTTGTTATTTTGAAGAGTTATTGTATCTCGGCAAAACGTCAATTTTCAGGTTTTTGTCAGTTTGACGACTTGTTGTATCTCGGCAAAACGTTAAGATTCAGATTTTTGTCATATTGACGACTTGTTGTATTACGGCAAAACGTCAAATTTCAGATTCTTGTCAATTTGATGAGTTATTGTATCTCGGCAAAACGTCAATTTTCAAATTTTGTTATTTTGATGAGATATTGTATCTCGGCAAAACGTCAATTTTCAGATTTTTGTCATTTTGACGACTTGTTGCATCTCGGCAAATTTAATAATTTTGTCGTTTTGACGAGTTGTTAAACTCGGCAAAACTTCATTTTTCTGAATTTTGTCATTTTGACGAGTTTGTTTCTCTTTCATCACCATGTTCCTTCTACGCTTCCGTAGTTGTGTTAGAATAACAATAAACTTTTAGAGCTCCTAAGATTAAACCTGCGTGAACAGTGTACCAGTCCAGGCTTATGTGAAACTACGGTTCATAAATAAATTGATTACGTCTTTGTGTTTTATGTAGGCCTATCAGTTTCATTGTCAGCCCCTATATCCAGGGGCGTCAATCACAGTATATTATTTTTCTTATTTTACAGTATGTTGTATTAGTACGTATAAGCAACATAACACTACATGTAAATGATATTGTCCATTCATTTTGGTAAGCAATGTCACTCATGACAGTTGCAAGTATAACATTTTTGAGACTGGTGCTAAGCTGCTAGTCATGTGTAGAATAGCAATAAACGTAGAGAGTTTCTCAGATTTAACCTGCGTGAACAGTATAGCAGTCTAATGTGAACTACGATTCATAAATATGTTAATTATGTCTATGTGTTTTAAAGGCCTATCAGTTTTATTTTAAGCCACTTTATCAGTGCCACTAAGTTTTAGTTAAGAATATTGAGACACAGTCCACGACAGTCCCACCCCACCATCCCACTCAGCTCACCCCCCCCCCCATAGTCATAGTCATGATCATACGGTTGCAGTTTCTAGGGAAGGGGACTTGGGTTGGGATTGGATCAGGAAGGGGGGAGTTTTACGCGCGACCAGTTCTATCCTTGTAGGTACCTTTGCAATATGACCATTCCCAAACACATTTAAAACCATGGTAACGGTACTACGAATGTCTCTTTACCCAAATTGAACAGTTTTTGCCTGAGTTCCCTCCGCTAAATTCTCAAAGGGACAGTCCAACTAAACATATGAACTTGATATACTGTAGAGAAAGTCCAGCGCGAAGCCAGGATTCCTTAATGGGGGAGGGGTTGTGGGGGAGTTGGATTCCGTTTATTGACCTGTGAACGAAAGAATATTGCACTACCTGCGTGGTGTCCAGGGCGCGCCATAGAGACCCTGGTTGGGTCCAGGAGCGAAACCCATGGAAGCTATACGATATGGTGGCAACTTTTATCCAATCGGCCGAGATTTTAGCCATGTAAGATATCTTTAAATGTTCAGAATATTGCATATGATTAGCCAAATATTTCATTCGTTGGTTAGAAATTATTCAAGAAGGAAATACCTCACTTAAACTAGAAGTTAATGCTAGGTTGGCCAAGTAAAATCCGTGATATATTCCAATGTTCGCCTTTCTGAAACAATGTGCTTGTTCTCTCTACTTTGTCCTCCAAATTCTCCCCACCATGGTCCCACTCTTCCTTCTCTCTTTCCACCTCTCTCCACCCCCCCCCCCCCCCCTCCTCTCTCTCTCTCCGTCTTATGCTACACCCACCCCCCTCACTTTTACACTCACCATTTCTTTTCTCATTTTATATGGGGCGCAACCTGCCGTGGTTACGCTTGGAGAAAGTCACTATACTCTTAGCTGATAACCCTGTGTCCTCTGTTATCGTGCTGTTCACAGTACATATATGCATCGTTTACACTTTTTCTACAAAAGCCTAATGTATTTCTTTATAATAAGCTGATTCATATTTTCGGTTAAAATCTGTTATTTGCCGAAACTTAAAAAATCAAACATGATATAGCGGTGGGATTTTTACAATTGAGTTAAATTTGTCATCCTTTCAATTGTTTTGCCTAAAGTTCTTTTTTTGGTCGGACTAGTTTTTCAACAGTACATTTTAAGTTTATTGTCTATGATTAACTATAATTATGATTACAATCAATTTGTATATGAACCTCAGTTTCATCGACTTAGGGTTCATTCATACAGCCACTACAAAACTGCCTATAGTCCATCGGCTTTATTACATTAATCGGCTTTTAAATATTGTGATGCCGTTTGTCATCATATCTGTCGCCCTCTATTTATTCAGGCTACATGTCACCGTTTATAGCAACATGTGCATTCCATTTGGACAATGACGTACTACAGGTCACGTGACGTCTGTCCATCAGCTCAGGTGGATCAGATATCGAGACTTGTAAGTCATTATTCGCTCCCGTTCTGAATCGTTCGGTTCGGTAGTAGCACTGGCTCCTACCATTGTGGTCGTATTTGTATCTGTTTCTTATTCGTCTTTAAACACGTTTGTGTGTATCGTTATAGGTCTCTACTTCGGTAATGAGACCTCGTTTGTAACCATTTTCGTTTTAGGACATGTTTTTCTATTTTAATTTTGAGGGCTTCGTGCCGATGTATTGTGGCTAAATGTAGTAATAGATTACGAAATCTCAGAGTTCGTTCTTTACTCGTTTATCCATGTGTTATATTCTCTGCATGTAATAGCTAGGTTCAAGGCTCGTCGCTACTAACACACAACCATCCAAGCAGCATTGTTTTTCATACCACCACCAGTTCTCAGTAGGGAATATTTAGGCGCCCCCGGAATCTTAGTCTGAGGAAACGTTGCAATTTGTTTAGTCGTTGGAAATAATATTTTGGTTATGCCTATTCTAACGACTGGTCAGCATATGTGAGTTCACACATGCGATGTTGAAATCACGTAATATATCATGCTGCAGCTTCCAAGTAACAATATCGGAATAAAGTTGCGCGGACGGTCGATATAACAATGGTATAAAGTTATAACCATACATACGATGTAACAAGCATGGTAGGGGATTATCTCGTTGGGAAGCGAGTGTGACGAAATGAGTGGTGAGGAGAGGGTCTCTTAGCGATGACAGAAAGCAACTGGTTTGATAATATTCAATTTGAGACGCAATTGGCTGGTTTAACTATGATAATACCCCGTCAATTTACCTATTAACGTCAACTACGAACTGGTTCAATTGAGCCTTTAAATGCACGTTGTAATTTACGTTCAATATTTCGTTTAGCCCACCAATATCTTTTGGGGGGCAAGTGAGGGTCAAGTAAGGGGAAAGTGGGGCATGTGGGGCAGGGGCAAGTGGGGGAAGGCAGGGGCCAGACAATTGACTGGGGCCTGCTATCCTCTGTCCCCTTGTCCCCGCTGGATACGACACTGGAATTGAACAATCCATGTTCTCCACGAGTAAAGTTTTCAGGAATTTGACGAATGACTACTGCTTCCTTTTATTTCTCTTACTGGTAAATACAACAAACTTCAAATATGAAATGTTTGCTCAGAGGGGAAGTCTATGCTGTGTGTCTTAAACGACGGAGCATGCTAGCGGTCAGTTGATACGAAATGTTTATAAGTGACACCGAAAGGACTCTGCATTTGTCCTGTAATAGTAGGTCTGATAGATGAAAGTAAATTGTCTAAATTTGATGCCTGATATTACATCATATATAGACAGATATTCCTGATTCTTTCATTTATCTTTCATTGCAAATAAACGGTTAGCGTTCGTCAACGAAGTGTTTGTTTGTTTTAACATGTATATGATCATTAAACACGCTAAACGTATTCTTTTTCATTCTCTTTCTTTGAGATGAAAACTCTTTTAATATAAGCTACCGTGTAGCAGAGAGTAGGGAGACTTTGATTCATTAAATCAGTTTTTTTCCACAATTTGTTTGCTAAAAAACATTACGATTAGAGGGATATAAAGAAACCAGACAACGCAGTATACTAACAATCTTCTATACTTGTATTCTATACACATGCAAGATATCTTCATTGGTCATACTCAGGTAATAGAGAAACAGAAAAATGAGCCACGACATTAACAGGTACATTGAAAAGTAACGATCTTTCTTGCCTCAGTACTGGAAACGATTAAAACGTATTTGACATGAGCATTTAGATACAGTTATTTACAATCTTTAATAAGAGAAATTAGCATCTTCAATGCTAAAGTGCAGGTTTAATCCTTTACCAATTTGATGTTTTGAGATATCCTTTGTTAACATCTGATGCTCATTAGCTTTCAGTGACTGTGCTACTTAGTCTTATACACAGACCATTAGGTGAGTTTCTCAGATGCAAAACAAAACTAAATGGACAACCAAATGATTTTAATGGCCTCAAAAAATCAAAAAACATGTTTATACTTTATGTATGTATGTATTTTAGATCCTCGCGAAGAAGCCATACTCGGTTTATCAAAGCCGCAAGATGACCGAAGCCAGTCTCTTAGATCCATGATTATGAATTGTCAATTGTCAACAACTCTGTAACTGGACGACATACATTAATCTTGGAGTGACTCGAACTCGGGAACTTATGATTGGAAGGCACCGGCGTTAACCACTGAGCTAACACTCCCTAAATAGTGTTGAATGTCATGGGCGCTCCGTTGTGCATTTTCAAGTATTAAAAAACATATTTTGGTAGAGTTATTAGAATTAATAAAACAACGAATAAACATTAACATTCAGGTCTATGTCACTTTTCAATATGGCTGTTAACTTTATTTTAATAACAACGTACAATCATATGCATAATTCATTTTGTTTACGATATAACTACACAGTATATGTAAAATTATATTTAGTACAGAAAGCTGGTTTAGTCTGTGAGTGAAGCATCGTTATAATCTTGTGTATTAAATAAAGATAACCCTAATAAGATATGTATTGTACAGACAAATGACGTCATTGGACTTAACGATATCTCCAAATTTCTTTAAATTCTCTCAATGTTAATTTGTATACAGCAGATTTTTAATGGTACAATACTACACAGAAGGTTAAACATATAGTCTCTTCATAAAGCGCGTATAGTATCTATGCATAACATTCTCATTTCATAGAACAAAATGAATGTAATACACTAACAAGTCATGTGTTGTGCAAAAAGTAACGCTATTGGATACAACTATTTCTATAATTCTCTTCAACGACTCTCAATGTTAATTAATATCCATGTATAACTGTGCTCGCTGTCTTTATGGGAGACTACATTAGTTGTAGTCTCTGTGAGTTGACATGCATGATGGAAATATGACGTCATTCATATACCATCGTTCATGTTCTAATGTGCACATATACCGTTTTGATGCCCTTGATATAGTGTTATCAGTTGTGATCTCTGACGTCATTCCGTGTCATAATATAACACCATTTCATGTTGATATATATTAACATACATCTCTCTTCCTCTTTTCCGCTGTTCTTTTATCCAATGAAGAACGATCTACCACATTTAAATCTTCATAGAGATGACTTCAAGAAGAATATGACGTCATTCTGTCTAAAGACTTTAAATGTTGATATATGTACATGTATCAGTTTGCTCTTCGTCGTTGGGGTTGTAAACATCATTTGTTTCCGAGTAGGACATATAAACCGGATTGTGGTGTAACTCTGTTGCTGAGGGTGCTTCCATACTGCAATCGTTGTCATGTGATGTCGGCGGCGCATGATGGATGGTGGCTCGCTCTAACTTTCTACATAAGATGATTAGAACGACAATTAAAATAGAGACAATAGATGTCAAGGTAACAGTAATTGCTATAAAGATAGCGTACGTTGTTCCCGTAGTTGACTGAAAGTTTAGACGTTGTGCTTCGGAGCTCTTTGACTCGTTACAATCATTAGGGGAACCAGTCACCATTTTGACAGACTGAATTTCGGTTGTTTGATACGCGTCCTTTTCAGCCGTAGTCTTAGGTTTATAAGTAACAGTTGTTTTCACATCATTGTCTTCTGTAATTACTCTGTGTGACGTAACAGCCACCTCTGCCAATGTATCATAAGAAGAGCACCTCACTGCCTGTATATCATTACCACCAGGGGATGCTTCCATAATGTTTAGTATAGTCTCTCCTGGTCTCTGAGTTATGGTGGTATTTATGCTTACCTTGGTGACATCATAGGAACTAAAGTCGAGAATGTCACCATTGGCTGTTATAATAGTCCAGCGCATCAAACGAGGTGGAAAACTGGTGCAATTGAACTCTAATGTTGTAACATCAGTCGAAAAGTTGAACGGTGTCAATGAAAGCTGCAGTTGATTAATAATTTCTAAGTTGAGTTGGCGCCTTGCACATTGTTGGTAGCTCGAATACGTATGCCAATAATCATGATAATAAGTAATACCCCAAATGCACGTGAAGGTTCTCTGACCATTGCTAGAAACATGGGTTATGGGTCTTGATGATCGATCTGGTCGATATGAGCATGTCGAATCCGCCGTTTTACAGGCAATTTTTATTTGTTCACCTGTATAAACAGTCGAACCAACGCTTGAAGAGATGACTTGCCTTTCTCGCACATATTTAACTTCAACTTCACTGTCAATGGTGGTGCGAATTCGTGTTGCGTTTACATCTAATGCATGGCTTTCATTAAAAAAAGCACGACAAGTATATTTCTCTGGAACATTATTTGTTCCCGCACTCATGGTGGGTAATCTTTTTGACCACATTGTTGTAAAAATATTACTGTTTATTAAAGTTAAGTCCCGGAGTATCTGACGATTTTTCAAGATAAATACCTCTTCAGGTTGCACGAGTCCACTAATCAGTGTACAGTTGATCCATCTGTTCCATGAATCAGATCCGTAAGCAGTATATTGCCTTACCCCTGATTTGACAACGTTACTCCCTTGCACATGTACGTCTATGGTAGCCACTATTCCTTCCGTAAAGGGACAGATGAATCCAACAGTCAAACTGAAAAGAATCACAACACTAGTAAGAAACCCCGCCATGTTTTGATATGAATTTCAAAGTATCAGTCGTTGAGAATATCAAAATACACAGTATTGTCCTCACGAGCATAATTATAAATTGAATGACAAACTTACAAGGAAATAACTGCGTGTTTTCTTACGCGTCTACTTATTTTTAGGAGATTTGCTTCCTTTGACGTAGTATCCTGCTGAACTTTTTTCTTTCTTTTAAGTTTAGATGCTGATCATGTCAAAGCACTGCTTAATAATTGGCTATGATCCTAACATTTATGAATTGCGTAAACTGTTGTATTTTGTGTTGTGTTTGTAACCTGTGTTTTTTTAATATACCGGATATCTGGATATAAACAAACTAAAAAAAACCAATCTGAATCTTCAATTGAATAATCAAGGCTGCCTATATTAGCGAGTTATTGATGTTGTTAATAACCAGCAGCTTATTTGCTCATCTTAAGAAATGCTTGACCTTCAGTATTAGACTATTAAACTATGTTTTCCAATATCTAATATTCACATTAACGGTGTAGTATGTGATAATGCGATTTTGATAAACTCGGTGCAATAACGCAAAGGCAGCTTCATAGCTTAGCGATGGAGGTTATTGCTCTATACACTTGTTGCCCATAATTATATTCTAGTTGCTAGGTAAAACGAAAAAAATTAACGTTATACGAATTTCACAATTAGCCGAGACTTTCCGTTTCATCTTCGGTAAGTCAAACTGTTGACTTTTACAATTTGAAAGACGACTTTTTTAAAGATGTTATTTTAATTTTACCATATCCCTACTTAACCTCGGTACGTCGCAGTATCATGAAAAATTAAGCTTACATACAAGTCCCTTGCAATGAATGGCGTATTGCTTCACTTCTTGTGTCATAGTTTGTCATGAAGCAAACCTTTCAAAGTTTGGTAAAGATGAAAGACATCCTACTACCTTCCAACTCTTGTCAAAACAAAGAAGTTAAACGTTTTAAATTCAGTTTCGTTTTGTCTTAACAACCCACGTATTTCCAGTACAGCTGGACTGGCTCTTGTACTCAGATAGCTAAACTTCTCAGCAGTAGTGAGGCTGTCAAAAATGTATAAAAGTTGATATTTGGGGACCTGTTTGGTCCTTTTTGTAGCGTCTGGTTTATGAAAATAATAACAGAGTTTCAAGGAATGAAGTAACATGTGCACATAACATATTTACGTTTTTTCACATTATGTTAATTTCCACGAACTAACAATGAAATTCATTTGAGTATATACGTTTGGTTTAGTAATACGGAAAAGTAGAAGAGGTATGTAGTTAGTGACTTTAGCTATACTTGATGAATATGATACTGATGGAACACTGTTTGATAGGATTACATACATAGCAACATCTCGTTTAATAGTTAAATATAAGACAAAGTATAAAGTTTATATAAGAAATAAAACTAAAACTGTTAGCAAACTGCCTATCTTCTAAAAACCTGTGTAATATAATGTGTAAAAGTAAGTGGGTCTGAGGTCTCGAGGCTGAATGACAAGTAACAGTAACTACAAGGTACAAAATACAAGCACAGAATACAGATAAGTTAATTAATGAGCAGGGTGAACACAAAAGATATTGATGTATAGGATTAGTTGGCAAAGGGTGGACAGAAGATTGAAACGAAAAGGGGAAGATCGGAGGTGGGAGATAACACTGTAGAGGGATAAAGAGAAGATTATGGGAACCGGTTAGGGAATAAACTGCAGTAGTACTAGATCAGCAGAGAGAAATTGTGGATGCAACGCCTTCGCACCATTCAACCTCATGGGCTCAACATTCAGGAAGGACATGACTACCCTTTCTTCTGCCCCCCTCCCCTCCATCTCTCCTTGTTCCCCTTCTGTCACCCCTCCCCTAGCTCTCTTCTACCCTCTTTTCTCTACACTTTCCTGTATATGTCCCTCTGTATATAAAGTTAGGTTCGGTGGAATAGGCATACGATAATGTGAACGCCTAGAGAGTATGTGCTATTTCAGTTTAGCGAAATGTTCATATCATTTCTTCTGATTTCATTAGTCAGTACGTTAACCGTTCATGGTCGCTCTGTCGTCTTCGACTCAGAAGAGTCTGCCGGAGAGAATGGCTCCATGTGATAATAGGTCTATGGACTCTTTAAAGATCCCACATTCTAACAGCCTGTACTTAAATATGTTGAGTGTCGGGGCTGTATCTACATTCTCTGTTTAGCTGTTCGATGTTTTCTAAATTCTATTGAAATATGAGTTCCTCCACTCGAATATTACTGGTGCTGGTCTTATCTTTCTTTTAATTTCCTCAGGATTAGCTATCACTTATAATCTCAACGAAGTCATCAATTATGATAGATATTTCCTTCTTCGTGCTATATTATAAAAAGTAATAAGGTCCTGGCGCATAATGTGTTGCTCTTTTGTCAGCAATCTTAGTTCTTTGGTCATATGATTTTCTTCCTATTCCTAGTATTATCGCCATTCTTCGTTGTAGTGTGTAAGCTCTAGATTTTTGGCACGTATTGTAGGAATGGCGTTAAAAAGAACAAAACGTTTACTTCAACCGCTCACCACGTGTATGCACCGTCGCAGATACGATGACTGTGTGTTTGTTTTGGTTTCAACCAGTATTGTTAGAATAACAATAAACGTAGAGAGCTCCTAAGATTTAACCTGCGTGAACAGTGTAGCAGTCCAGGCTAATGTGAAAATACGGTTCGTAAATATATTGATTACTTCTTTGTGTTTTATGTTGGCCTATCAGTTTCATTATTAGACCCTATATCCAGGGGCGTCAATCATGGGGGACAGGGGACACACTCCCGCCCACTTTCGGGAGGGTGGGGGACAAAATATCAAATATCCCCCAGATGTAGTGTTTGGATCGTGCAGGCGCTACGCCTATTAGGCCATAATGAATCGTGTATCTCATAAAAGGTGTTTAAACATTGTACTATGAGATTAGTACTGGTTATTAAAGTTTCATGTCTTATCTGTTTAACCCCCTACGAAAATTATAACTTTTCAACGGGTTGAAATCAACAAAAGCCCTCAGAATTCGCTACCCTCCTTTCCAGTATATTATTTTTCATATTTTACAGTATGTTGCATTATGACGTATAAGCAACATAACACTACATGTAAAGGATATTGTGCATTCATTTTGGTAAGCAATGTCACTCATTACAGTTGCAAGTGTACTTGAGATAGTTATATATTTCATAAAATGTTGGAGCCTGGTGCTAAGCTGCTAGTCATGTTGTTGTAAAAACCATGTGACTCATCACGAGCCCATACCTCAAGTTCTGGTTTAGCAGTAACATATATGTTCACAAAATATCTTATTTGTGATTAAGTTAACTGATGCCAAGTTAAGGGCCGTTGCCTGCGGAGGGAAGGGAGGGGGTGGGAGAGGAGACACGATTCTTGATACGTATTTTTAGGAATGGCGTTCAAAAAGAACACAAAATCTGTGTAATGTATATACGTCCCAAACCTATAGTCTGATCTGAAGATGTTGCTACAGCTTTTGAAAATAGAATGGGCTTTGGGTCGAAAGATAGTATGGAATGCACGACTTAATAGTTATTGTTACAATTTTGTGTTAAATATAGATTTTGTTGATTTAATAATAGCGTTACACCGTATGAACTGATTGAGATTTGACGATACAGTTAGTTGTTGTGTGATCGTTAGGTCCAAGAATGATAATACATGCTGTTCAAACAATTAGTTTACCACTAGAAAATAACATAAGAAGGGCTTCACTACTTCAAAATACTACAATTTAACAAAGTTCTGCAGCATACCCTGCTGGTTTCATACACATACATCCATACAGACCTAACGAGATGGGAGGGGGGGGGGTGGTGGTAAAGGTCTACAACCCAGTGACCACGTGTCACTGAGGGCTCGAGGAGGGAAAAGAAATGAAAACTTGAAGGAAAGTGTCCGGTAACATATATCTTCTCCTGACTTGACCATCGAATTCCTTGCATCCGGATAACCCAAATCCCATATACCA
Source organism: Apostichopus japonicus (assembly GCF_037975245.1). NCBI lineage: Eukaryota > Metazoa > Echinodermata > Holothuroidea > Aspidochirotida > Stichopodidae > Apostichopus > Apostichopus japonicus. The sequence continues at coordinate 1,427,810 of NC_092567.1, forward strand.
GTTTCGCGAAAAATATGATTCTGTCGTTTAGGCCTATTCAAATTACGTATCGTGTGAGATACTGGTGGCATGAAGAATATAAATCACGTGACCTGGTGTATTTTAGGACTCGTGTCAGAACTGAATAAAGCGTCTCTTTATGTATTGCATACGCTTTGATCAACAACAGAATATAATTAGGTTATGCGCATCTAAGATACCCATTGATTGTAATATAAGCCTGTGAAGCTTTGTTGAATGAACATCAACAATTGGCCTGAATTGGGTTCATATATTTACAATTCGCATTATTGTTACTTTTATTATCAATGTGTGGTTGGGGGGGGGGGGGTTAATTACTAAAAAGTGCATTCGACAAAAACTAATGGTATCATATGGAAAAGTTTAGGCTATAAAAGAGCATTTGCTCTACAAAGCCACACAGACTAAAATCCGCCGATGTTATGAGTCACCTGTATGAATATGCATATTGACAGGCGGACTGTTTCATTACCGACATGGGGATTGTATTTGTTTCTAAATGAATTGATGCTAAAATAATTATAGCAGTGAATGTAAACGAACACTGAGACATGACGTTGTGTTTTTACATTTATTTGTCTGCACACCTTTTAATCGAACTTGAGAAAATAACATGTATTAGGCAAACTCATGTATTTGACTTAATTAACTGGGGTACATGGAGTTACCCACTTACAGTGGTATCTTCCAAACAAACAACCAGTGATAGTCCTAGCGATAGCTTTAGCCTACGTACATACGAGTGTTAACCTAACTGTACGAAACCATATGCATTAATACATAAAGCACGGTAGGCCTGTACGTTCGCTACAAACGTTTACGTGGGCAATTTATATCACTATATTCATCCTATTTCAAAGGAAACTATGAAATAGGATTCTCAACTTGTTAATTTATGTTTATTGCAATGTCGTCATCTTATTTCATTGCATATTACCACCCAAATCTCGAAATTCACCTCAGAAATCACAATACGATTGTCGGACGAAGCATCAGTGAGAATGTTGTTGATACACAAGCTGATTCGTGACGTAGCTCATGAATAAATAATGAGGCGTTATAATGAGGTTTTCGAAGAAAAATTTCTAACGGAAACTTTCATTCGATGGAAAAAAGACATACAGTGAACATTAACCAATCAGAAATAGCCTTATATAATATGAAAGAACAGAATTTGAAGTTAGTTGCGCAAGTTTAGCCATGCAGTTTGATCAAACGGTCTGAGAATTCGAGTAGTTTGAAGTTAGCGTCCTTGTAGAATAAACGAATATGCAAGCACATAAATCCGACTGGACTAAAAATTTAAACTTTTTTAATCGGAAAACGACATACAGTAAAGTTCAGATTAATGATGATTCGTTAAAAGATTATGAAAGAGAAATGTTTAAACTACTGTAATTTGCTTTAGCCGATATCAGTAAATGATATCGGTACATTGATTTTTTTCAAAAGATCGCGATACGGTCGTTTTGGAAGGTATAAAACACACACTTAAGGCCTGAGGTCGACTATGCACGGATCAAATGATCGCCACCTTTCCATATGATAATATTATAATATATATAATATTGTATTGTGTGACTTGCAGAGATAATATTGTATGTGTGACTTGGTTAATAAAATGGTGGTCATTTTCGGCATCTGAATAGGTTCAACTTACCCCATCCTCGTACTATTGTAAGGCGAAGATATTCATTTTTCCAAATTGGGTGGTATTTTAATAATGTGTTTGACAACAACTGCAGCGTTAATGATGTCATCAGGGCAAATTAAGATGAAAATGTGTTTGTCTTTCCTGATATTATATTTTTCACTTATTCACGGAGGAAACCTAATATTTCTACAAAGCAATTGTACTTTAATGAAATTCTGAATACAAATAACCGGGGGAATTTCACGAGACCGAATTTCCGCGAATCGATGGTCCGCTAGAAAGATGGTCCGCGAGACCGATGGTCCGCGAGATCGATAGTCAATGGATGGTCCATCGATAGCCTGGCCAGACTGAAGGTCCGAGCCAAGTGACCGTAGCCTAAATGACACCATTTTATGATTCCGTGCATCTACTAGAACAACAACAAGAAAGCAAAAAAGAAAGAAATAACTGTTTGAACGAAACATTTTTTCGGAAAAATTGTATTTGTATTTTTCACTGAACTAAAAAGTTTCAAAATGTGTGATTTTGATAAAAGAGAAGCAGGTAATTAGAAGACATAAACCTTAACAACCACAGCGACGTAGCCAGGAATTTGAAAGGGGGGGAGCACTTTTTGCGATTGATATCGATTTTCAAAAATTTAGGCACGACTATCTGAGCGGAGCGCCACCATCGGTTGGCGCGGAGCGTACAATAAAATTTTTGGTTTTACAAACCCCCCAGATGGCCGGAAACGGCCCTTCCCGGGTGTTCATGCTGGTTCCATGGCCTCTTGCTAACTTGAGACACCTCATTCAATATCACTTTTCAACCAGAAAAACAAACGAGTTAAGATAATTCAATAATACATAATGTATTTAAAATTAGCAAGGTACATGTACAGAGTAGTCTTACTTTTCAACTGCTGATACTTGTAGTTACATATATAGATAGGCCAGAAATGTCTTAGATACAACTATAGCCAGTAATTGTCTTTGATACAACTGTAAATGTTTAAGTTAGCCTAATAAGAGAAGGCGAGAGCTATCCGACGATTGCCATCTGATTAAAATTTCTCAACTGTTTTCTCAACTGAAATATTATCTGCGTAAACAGGTTCTTAACTAGATGTTACAACACTGACAAAATCGGACCCTATAGTCTTTTTCGGCGGGTAGAGTGTTGAATGAAACGGCACGCGATAGAAATGACAGCCTAAATTAGAAGACTAGGTCACCTAATTAAGACATATTCTTGCTACGTTCATTTCAATAGTTATTCCTGTCTAGACTCTTAAACTCGCCCAGCAAGCTTATGGATTTGAAATATGGGTGTTTTTAAAAAAAGATAACTTGGCCAAAAAAAGTGTAGGCCCGGGCCCACAGTGCTACATACTGGCTACGCCCCTGATCATATGATATCATATTATCAGCAGAGTTTGTTTCCTGTTTGAATTCTTTTACATGTTCTTTTACATAATATATCAGAAAGACAAACATAGTGCTCTTTTACAATTTTTCAAGTAGGATGATTCTTGTTTATTGTTCAATGTCTGGACTTTAATACATTTGACCAACTTAACTGATGGACAATATAAACTTTCATATTTTGGAATATAGCCAGATATGCAGTGGCCTAAAAACAAATATCGTTATCGCAGTGTATTAGCAGTGTAATAATTATTTATAGGAAGTGCGTATCACGTACGATTGCTAGCTTAGCTTCATAACATGCTGTTCGTGCAGCAACTTAGGACGAATCATAGAAAGGATGAGAACGAACGTTGTCAACGTTGTTGTGCATACGGTTCGTGACATTCCATAGAGTGCGGTTAGGTAGGCAATATGTATTTTATTACGCAGTGGCCAACTGCAGGCTTGTAATAGGCTATAGGCTAAATTTAGCTAATTGCATCTGCCAAACTAAGTAAGTAGTTGAATCAGTAGGCGTGAATGTTACTACGATTATAATTGAGTTAACGGAGCTGACGAGTATTCAAGATCAAAAGAGCACTGACAAAATACCATGCTAAAAAACAACAGTTTTTAAACATTTTTTTCGACACTGAAAGGGGGGGGAGCGGTCGCTCCCCCTGCTCCCCCCTGGCTACGTCCCTGAACAACCATAGGCGACGAAAGCAGGGGGCAAGACTTTTGAGAGCGGGGGCTTTCGCACCCTGCAAGCCCCTCTGGTTACGTCAATGGTGGAGGCCTAGTATCAAATCCAAGCCGCCCCAGCACACTATGAAAAGAAATGGGTGTAAATTCTTTTTAATTATACGCTTTATCAACGTTATACTACCGGTAGTTATATTTGTCTTAACACTTTTATAGGCCTAGTAATAGTTTGGGTCTTGCGGACATTCGGTCTCGCAGACCTCGGTCTAGAAGACCCTCGGTGTCGCGGAGCTTTTATAATTTCGGTCTCGCGGACCTTCGGTCTCGTGGCCTATAACAAAATAACCTTGACAGCTATAAGCAAACATTCCAAACGTATCAGGTTTCAAGGATGAAAAGATTCTATTGGAAACATACTGTAAAACTTAAAACCATCTACACTGTGACCCATACAGAGGAAGAATTGGAAGTGGGTTTGAGGAATTTGAGGGTCGAGGGGGTGGGGGATGGGGGGGGGGTATACAAAGAAAGTATACAAACAGCTGAAGAGTAACTGCTGCTCGCAACAAACCTAACAGCAAGAGCCAATGTGTTTCTGAATATATAATTTATTTATAATTATTATTAGTATTTCCTGTCCTTCACTTTTAAAGGTCTTGCATAAGTAGTTAGTAAGGAATGTTGCATTGAGCGTATACTGTGTATGGGATTACCGCGAGTCATGGTTGTTGTTTCTGCTCCTCCAGTGACTCTCATAGCCTCATATGCCGATGGACAAACTTACCCTTCTACCAAAGCTTCAACTAATTTGATACCGCTTCCTTTTGATAATTATAATATTTGCTATCACTTCACGTATTCTGCCTATACTAAAGCTACCAACGATAAGTTAGTTACGTGGCGCAGTAATTAGTAACTTATTGGATGATAAAATATGAAAAGTCAGTCAACATTAACAGGGCCCCAGTTCTGAAGATAAGGGAATTCGATCATGCGATTGAACTAAATTGAGTTGACCATCAATAGGCTATATTGAGCACACACTTTTCACGTATTTTTTTGTCACGCATGTGTTATCTAAGGGATTCGAAAAAAAGTATATCTGCAGGTACACCTTTTCGTACATGGTATGTACTGTGTTAAAGTTTTAGGCATACTAATTCAGTCTTCCTCTGTCGTGCCTTTGAAGACTAGGTATATGGAAAGTTCACACGTTATGACTTTTGTGGTAGTAATCAAGTGATCAGCGAAGTCATTGCGATATTCGGTTAAAAACAGATATTAAGAAAAGGGTAAGCTTCACCTGTTCACATGGTATCATGTTAGTGCTCACATTATAAACAAATTCACTTTTGAATGCTGTTTAGCTATCTGTATTAGGTAGGCCTCCGTAATTTTCACACGTTATATTGATATTATCATGGTGCTCACACGAGCAGCGAATTCGAATTCATAAATGTATGCCCTCGTTTAAGCGCAGGGTCACGTTCACCAGTATTCGGTGAATGCATTGTTATATATCGTGTAACTGTAGATAACGTTGTGTTGCTACTTCATATTGTTTTATTGTTATAATATGATCAGCAAAGTCATTGCTATATACCTTTAAGCTGTATACATGTACTGTCCATACATTATCTTCATATTGCTCAGATATCATTCGATGAATTTATTGCTATGACCCGTTGAAGCTGTAATTATTATACCTGTACATGATGTTAACACGTTATCATGGTATTGTTCACACGATCAGCGAATTCATTGGTATATGTTTACGTGCGTATGTCTATATCGTTTCACACGTATTTGTTATAGAGCTCAGTGATTAAACGCATACCTAGATACCGTTAAGTCGTTAAGATATATAAAATATCGCTCCATATTGTCGATAAGGTCTCACTGTTTCTCAATTCACTTCATTGAATTATTTCACTTCCAGCCATATGAGATATTGCTCGACTATATTGAATTCGATCCTAACAAACGGCGGAAATGGCAAGCAACAGTAAGTGCAACATATCGGAAATACTTATATAGCCTAGATATCAGTACTTGAAGAATTTGACAAATACAGGCGTAATATTTTCTCTTAAGATCCTAAGCCCGATGGGCTTGATTGTTGTATGCCTAACAAGGACTGCTGCACTTTCGTGTTGGATGACGGCAATGGGTAAAAAGCAGAGGTCGTCACTTTAAAAACACATTTGTGTTCTATTGGGAAATGGCTGAAAGTGTTATACCCAATTTACATGTAGGAAATAATGACTTTGTATATATAGAACGAAAGGCGTTAACATATACTTGATATTGTTCTGAAATGTTTAAAGAGTACTCCAAATTTGAATAAATGTGGCATGTAAAAGAGAAACAAAACTTAATATAAAATATATGTTTCTAATTGTATGAGTTTACCCCTTATTGGTAATCCTAAAACCCTTACCCTTTGTAAGGTCAAATAATAAAAAGTTTGAAATGTTTGGTGATATATTTTTTCTTCAATGTGTTAATCAATTGGGTAAGGGTCACACATTTTTGTTCTTTTTAGGTATTAAAGACATTCATTTCGAATGATGTTACTTTGAAAACTGCAACTTGAATTGAATGAAGATGTCACATCGCTATGTTATGTTTCTCCTTAGATCTAAACTTTCATAACTTCTGAAATTGAAATTCAACTGAGCTATAAATATCCAAAATATAGGCAGGAGTTAAGGTAGTTAATGACACACTATACAGTCTATTCTCTGATAAAGTTAAGGTTAAATACAAAATCATGATCACGTCATCGATATGAACATTTATCTTTGACTTTTTAACTTTCGTCCGTTTCTTCTTTCTCTCAAAGATGGCAATATCGATGTAAAAGGTGACGGGATAAATATTCAACTAACACAGAAATTAGAGAAGACGTTGCAATTACTGGAAGCTGTGGACTGCGATGACGCGAAAAAGGAGCTAAGGGAGGCCCTGACATTAGTGTCAAGTGTCAACAATTATGCCGTATCAAAGTCAACGCCATTGAGTAGCTTGTTACGGGTAACTTGCATTTGTTTATTTCTAGCTAGCCGTCAAGCTCGATGTGTGAGACAGACATCCATCCATATATCCAATTATCCATCCATCCATCCATTCATCTATAATGTGGCCGAGTGGATAAAGGCGGTGGCATTTGAAGCAATGGGGCTTAGCAATTGGGAGGTTGCGGGTTTGAAACCCTGCCGGGTCCATAGTAAGGTGGAGTTTTCCTCCAAGAGCAGTCTACGGTTTTCCCACCTGAAATGACTTTCTAAATTGAAAATATTCTAAATTTGAGTTAAAATATGACTTGGGAGCCACCCGACGTGTAAGTCCCGTAAGTGCGAGCTTCTCCCACATCTGTGGTCGCTTAAGCGTTGTAAAAATAACTATTATATCTATCTATCTATATATATATATATATATATATATATATATAAATATATATATATATATATATTTATATATATATATATATATATATATATATATATATATATATATATATATGTATATATATATATAAATATATATATATATATATATATATAAATATATATATATATATATATGTATATATATATATATAAATATATATATATATATATATATATATATATATATATATATATATATATATATGATTCCTTAGGCCGGATCTCAAACGAGATACTTTGAACAGACTTATGCTAATGAAATGGAAGTAAACGACAAAGGCAAATAAATATATATTATTGAAATCGTAGTGAGTTGGAAAATCAAGAACAGTGAAAAACTTCCAACCTCCACTGAAATTCGAACCCGGGCCTCCCGCTTGATATTCGGAGACCCTAGCCACTAGGCTATAGACCAGGGTTGTCCAACCTACGGCCCGCGGGCCACAGTCCGGCCCGCCGCAGTGTTGCGTTCGGCCCCCCAGAGATGCTCTACGGTACGAAATTTTAGTGAGCAGATTTATTGTTAACAATTTGAAGCTATATAATCAATTGTTCGAACCTTCTGGGTCCAAAAAACTGCATACAGGCCAGTTTGTGTAACACTCTCAGCGGAGGGGGGGGGGGGGGTGCGGCTGGACTTTATTCATCTGTTTTATCAGGAAGGAAAATAAATCAGTGGGCTCCGCGCGCAGTGCTCACGTTCTGTTGCCTTGGGCTTCGGGCAAAAAATCGAAAAATCGAGTATAGGGTTCATGCGGCCCCTCCTTCATCATAATCATTCCATGGGGCCCACCTCTGCAAAAGGTTGGTTAACCCTGCTATAGACTCTGATTGTATGTCCAGAGGTTCGAAACCAGTAAGGAAGTTCGTAATTCCACTGTAGGCGATTGTCACCTGTACCAAAAAATACTAGTTCTGCTTTTGGTGACATATTTTGCCTTACTCACTAGAGACCAAACGTGATGTATATTGCTAGCTGTACTATCACATAAGATACGTGCCGACTCGTTCAGTAGTTGTATCGGATCTAGTGTCAGATGGTCAACTAATAGCAAAATGATAAGCAACGGATGTTTAGCGAAAATTACAGCATGTTGTGAGGAAGACCATACTCTACAAACGGTATACACATTTAGTACTTACATACGTACGGGCAAAATGAGTTGTATATGTAATAGCTATTGAATTGTAAGATATGAACGTACAGCAAGTTTGCCGAACGAAAAAAAAACTTCAATCACTGAAAGCATGTCACTTCAAGACATAGTAAGGGCAACTAGTGTATCAAAGAAGGTTGGATAGAAAGGTAGCAGTTGGTCAACTTAAGGCGATCAATTTCGCTTTGATTCATATATCTTAGACGGTCCTGAAATAGTCTAGCCAATCAGTAGCATATGAAATATTTGCTTACTAGTGATAGTAGTACAAGGACTGTAGTTAAAAGGTTCATACAATATGACTTGCTTAAAATGAGGTTGCTGTAGATTCATTTCAGCACGAAATGAGAAAAATAGGAAAGTCACCGATGCAAGACTGTCTTAGATCGTACTTGAATCAGTAATGTTTATGTGCTTTAGTCAATGTGTCTGTAAGAAAAAGGTCCTAATCAATCTTCACACAAATGTAATGTCACCATAAGGATGGTATTGTGTTGTGAATTATCATAGTATCGTAGAATAGGTGGTTTACGTATTGGTCTATGTTTAATGGGGTAAATGGCCAAAACTTTTCCAAAGATATTTACAAGATTCTCCTCCCCCCCTCCCCCCCTCTTCATAATAACATAAAATGGTTATTGCGCCCCGTGAATGGGCTTATCAGTAGCTAACAAGTTAAGGTATAATGGATAGTGTATTGTGACTTCATGTTTGCCTTGTTATATGTGATAGGTTGATAAATGTTAATGAAAGAGGGATGGGAAGTGCTTGTCTTGCAAAACAGGGCCAGTTACCGTGCAACCTACTTCACTGATGCATGTCATCCATTTAACACGCATCACTGTTCAAAAAGAGCTGTGTTGTTTGCTTCACACATACAACATGACTTTGCAAAAAAACATGTTTTTGCAATTAATTTTAATTGAGAATCTTTGACTTGTGACTTGACTCGAGACAAAATCAAATCACTTGTAACTTCAATTGACGAAAATAAAGTTGATTTATTACTTGAATTGACAAAGGTATTGGTTACAGTACTGCAACAACTCATATTTGATAAATAAGATTCCTGAAAATATAAGACGTCGTTTTATAATTGTGGCTAACAGAGAGATCACTTTTATGTTAAATTAAGCTTTATATGCACCAAATGAAATGCTAATATTAGTTAGAACATGTTTAAAAAGTTATCGTTGTTCCGGTCATAAGGACGCATAAAGTGTAGTACTTTGAACATACAGTTATATATCTTTACGAGTTGCCTGGAACAATGTGCATCAAGATAATAACGACGATGTAACACCGAGGACATTTGCAGAATACAAAAAAAAAATGGTATACTTTGAATGTGACCAATGCTATTTGCTATTTCCTCAGAATAAACCAAAATGCAAGCCTCGCATACGAGAAAAGGATAATATGAATATCTATGTTCAAAACTCGAATTAACCTAATTGCTTATTTGCAACCAAACTTGAAAATCTAATTAAATATCTTGTAAAAATAATACATAAGAAAACAGTCACGTGAAGAAATATGTAGAAAGGTCAAATAAACATACGTCATAGAGAAGATGGCAACTATTGATTAAACTTCTAAACTTAAGTAGAGTATTTCATATAACAATGGAATGTGATAACATTCGCTAAATTAAATGTTGTCAGTGCTCAACATGTCGTGATGTGTAACTAAGTTAGGGAGTACGCCAATCCTGGTTTTACCAGACTTAGCCGACGATGCACTAGTTTAGCTCGTGACCGAATGTAATAGTGTATCGTACTGCAATGTACACAAGTTGTACTGTTGCATAATCTTGTCAATTGTTAGCCTTTATCTTGTGAGCCTATTTTTTGATAGGTTTAAGAATACAGCATATTTGCAGCGAAAAGTTTAAGGAACCTTAGGAAGTCATTTTAAACATACCTATCAATGTGATATTGGATTCCTTCATTTATCGTTGCACACAGGATGATTTATCAAATTTATATAATTTTACCGATAAACCTTCCAATGTGGGGTTGGCTTTGAACTGACATATTTGAATCATTATGGAGTAAATGTCTTTTAGTTTTTCTACTTGTGTTTTGTAACGTATTATCAACATGGTAATCATTTTGTATATAAATATCTTTTCGATTGGTGTTACAGCATATAATAACCGGAATGCTGTATGTAACAAGAGCATTTCGTTGCAAGACGACGTAATTATTTTGATTGTTCGGAATGTAATCCTCAGTCACCTTTCTATATTGTGTGTAATCATATTTTTATACCCTTCTGCAGACGAGAAACGAAATATATCTAAGGAGAAAAAACACAGTTTCTTGAAACTGTTAAGGCAATTAGGACTCGAACGACAAGAACCGATAACTTTGATTGAGGCAATGGAAGTGACACAATGTCATGTACGTGACGTTGGGCGTGCTGGAATCTTTGATAATTTTATATCCAAAATCACATGTTACGACCATCGAATACATCAGAGAAGGTTTCATTTACCGGGATCTAACAGAAGGCTTAGAGTAAGCAATAATCAAAAAGAGGACACTAAACATTGGGCAGATTCCGACTCTGATGAAAGCGAAACAACAGATGATCATTTTCAAGGTAACAGTGTTAGTTCTCGGGACATACTTTATGCAATATTAAGTTGTCTAGATCCATTTTTGTTGCAAGATGTTTTGATGAAAATGTCTGCTTGTCAATTGGCCGTACCCGTACTGATGCCTAATGTGTTTGCTGATTGTGTTGAATTTCGCTTATGGTGTTTGCGTAAAATATCAAAATCTTGGTATGACAAGGAAAGCACAGCAATACAAACAGCGAGTATAGTCAATTACAGCTTGTTAGCAGTCACCGCCTTGAAATTTGGGGCAGTAAATCAGTCAAAATCTAATGTCCTCAACAAAATGTTTGGTATTTCACAAGATATTGACGAGCATGCGTATTTCGATAGCAGTGAACAAGATCCATCCCTATCGATATGGTCAAAAGGAATTTTAGAATGTGCATGGTTTTTGCCTGACAATGGATGGCAGTCCAGTTATAAGATGAACACACCATCTCGATTGACAAAATACAAGTTTGAAGAAGCGCTTGCATTGCTAAATCTCCGGGGTGATGCGCAAGAATTCAATTCTCAAATGAAATTTGCTGTAGACAACTCGTTCGTCACAATAGTGTTTATTGATTCAAATAGCAAAAAAAAAATACATCAAGGAGATCGATGAAATCATGACAACTTCCCACGTGATACTTATTCTTTGTCCATCCTCCCAATCCATACAAAAAAGACGCCTTCAAGGGAAGTAAAGATGCATGCCACGATGACTATCATCAATGCTACAGGACTTGTTGCTGTTGAAATTGCCGATTTGATTACAGAAACAATAGCTCAATTAATAGAAGATAATAACCAGAGTTTGAAAAGGTGCTGCTTAGCCAAATCCACAGAGATATGTCGAAAACTCTCTATTAGGGTAGATGAAGATGTACCCGAATGTAAGGAAGCAAGGAAAAGAGCAGAAGAGATTATTGATCTCTTAGATTCAGACACATACGAAAAAGATAAAACATTTCCAATTCAAGCTTGTTGGAGTCGGTTGATGAATGAATCACCACATGGTGAACAGGGAAATGCTGACATACATTGCGATACAGAGTCAGCCACAGATCTGGATATTGAGCACCAGCTCGCAATGATTGATGAAAAAGATATGAAAGTAAAAACATCACAGTTGCATACAGAACTTTCTGATCCTATCAAAAATTTCTATGAAGGATGTTCTTACAACAAAACAAAAAGGCAATACTTTTTTGAATGGCTTCAAATGCTTCTGAACACTTTGTCCATGAAGACATTAAAGCCACTGTTTGCTCAGCTGAAGGTCAACTCAGCTGATATAAGAAGTCTCTCATCTAGGATAAATACTTTAAACATCCAATTTGAACATCCTCAACCAGGCAAGGCACGCGACGAGCTACAGAATATGTTAGAGTATTATAAATCAAGGGAGACCGAATTAATAACTGAGAAAAGCAGAACGATTGATAAATGTGACGACTGTGTGGGCTTAGAACACTTTTTGAGAGAATTGTCTCAACTATTTGAAGCTTACTACGTTTCAAATGATATCGCATTTCAGCAAAAAATAAAGTATGATTCTTTACCCTCTTTAGCTGCATCTATGCTGCTAAGCGGAATTCCTATTGAAATACTAGACGGAGACTCCAAATTTGTCCCTATAATGTGGGTAAAGGAAATATTTCAATCAGTGATCAAGATGCTCGGTGAAGATGCCCGTCTTTATGTGATATCTGTGTTAGGGATTCAAAGTAGTGGTAAGTCTACCTTGATGAACAGTTTGTTTGGTGTGCGATTTGCTGTCAGTGCCGGGCGATGCACTCGTGGGGCATTCTTACAATTGGTACCAGTGGCTCAGCCTTGGAGGAAAGTAGTTCGATGCGATTTTATTGCGATAGTTGACACAGAAGGACTGCGAGCACCCGAAAAACGAGAAGTTAAAAAATCAACAACACAGGATAACGAACTAGCAACATTTGCACTGTGTATTTCAGATCTAAGCCTTATAAATATTGGAGGGCAAACAATGGGAGAAGATATGACCAATGTACTGCAAATAGCTGCGCATGCGTTCATTAGAATGAAGGAAGTAAACCTCAATGCTGAATGCCGTATTATACAACAATTTGTCGCCGATGTAACTGCGGAGGAACAAAATGAAGCCGCAATGCAAAGCATTATCTCCACACTTAATGAAGCGATAAGTGAAGCCGCAAAGAAGGAAGGAAAATCGCACCTGTACCGGCAGTTTTCAGACGTTTTTGTTGTGCAAAACTATGAAAAAGAATCTGATAATGTTCAATATATTCCAAGTTTGTGGCGTGGATATATGGGTGCTCCAAATTATCAATATGGTGTAAGTGTGCAAAGGTTGAAATCAAATATTCTGCAATGCATTCAACGAAGCGACACATCTGGAAAGATTTCGGATTTTATTTCACGAATGTCAGATGTATGGAATGCGATAGGAAAGGAGGACTTTGTTTTTAGCTTTCAAAATACAAAGGAAGCTTCATTATATGAAAGTTTTATGGCTGTGTACAAAAATTATATAAAACCAATTCGAACAAAGGTCATAGGGATGCAATGAGCAGCCCGCCAAAATATTAAAAATTCTGAAAGTGAAGCAACGCCAACCGTTCTGAAAGACAGTTTAAACGAAATAGAGAGTTACTTAGGTGAACAGTGTGAAAAAAACTCTTCAAGAAATTGGCACGTTAATCAAAGAGAAGAAATATGAAAGTGTTCAGAAACATGAAGTATATTTTAAAATGGACTTGAAAACCAAAACAAGTCTCATGCTTACAAATGCTAGCGCGGAATTACATCAAATGGATCAACGCCAAAGAGAAAAAAGTGTAAAATTGTCCATTGTTAATCGCTTATATCATGAACTTTGCGAAAGCATGACCACTGTTGCCGAACAGTTGCGATTGCAAATTACTGCAAGCGAGCAAAAGGGGAGACAAAACGATAATATCGATCATTTTATTGATAAGGCATTTGAGAATGTTTGGTCACCCTCATACGAGCAGATCCTCTACGATTATCCTCTAACTTCATTAAAAGATATCCTACGACAAAATGAACTGGCACTCAAAACCTCCATTGCATCAGAAACACAAAACACTTCACTCATGATAAGAAGTAATTCACTGAAACCATTAAATTTGTATTCTGTTTCGACTAATGTTGTATTCGATGATTTTACTGCTGTAAATCGGTTTAAGCTAACATTGAATACCATCGATCCTCATCTTCAAACACAATTCCAACAATTAGCAGGATACATTGAACGACTAGCAAAGGATAACTTAAATTTCCAACAGAATGCTTCAAAGTCAGTGAAAATGTTAGTTAACTTTTTAAAATCAGCAAACATTGAAATGGGGCGAAGGAATATTGCTCTTTACATATGTTCCAGATTTGCTGAGGTTGCACAAAAAGAACACTGCAAGAATGAATCACAGATGATGGCGCAAAAAGATGATAAAGAAAATAAAATATTTCCTTCAGATTTTGTTTCAATTACCCGACTTGAATCAACTTTCTGTGCAATTTTTAATTCAATCTTCAAATTAAATTCCGAAACGATTGAAATGATGCTTAGGAGTGGAGAGACAAATGACAAAAACCAAAGTTTCATCAAAAGAATAATTCACTCGAGAAAGAGCAGAAATTCGAGTAACTTATGGAAGAAATCTTTAGACCAAGCACTTACAATGTTCTTTGAAGGTATCGGAAAATACACCAAAGAATGTCACTGTACGGAGGAAAATATCGTACGCTATTGTCGGTACATAGAAGAGAATGTAGAGCGGACAGATAAATCATTCAAAGTACATGCAATTGCGCACGCTTTGGGTCAGGGAATAGCACAATTCAGAATCTATGTACTTGACTACATTGAACAAGTAGTTAATAACGCAGAATATTGCATGCAATTCGCAGAACCTCTAGAGTTTCCAAACTTACGTAGTAAGCTAGATTTAATGAGCAAACTCGTCATAACGTTTGTAATTGATCAACAACTCTTCAACATGTCTTCTACTGATAGACAAACCTTTCATCAAGAACTTTACGAACAGGCTCAAAAGTACAGTAGTTTGCCACAGTCTCTGTCTGTTTTACAGTTACTAGATGCTAATTTTTTGCGTGAGTTGCCTCATGTCTCAATGGATGAATCTATTGCAATTCACAAAGAAGTCAATACTTTGAAGAGGAACTTGTTAGCTCAAAATTTAGCATCGTTTTCAACTGACTATATGCTGACGCAACTTACTGGTATAATTTATCGGGACGATGAGAAAGCTGAGTCTATTATATTTTCAAACGAAGTAAAGCGCACTATTGTCTTTCATATTGCAGCTTGGATATTGCCTATAGTAGCAGTCAAACAGCATGAGTTTGAAAAGAGCCAAAACGTGGCATTGTTAATTAATGAAGAAAAAGAAACCCTTCAAAACGTTTTTCGAGGTATTTGCATTGAACATAAGGACCAAAATGTTGCACAGGCTTTTTGCAATATCGTTAAGAGTGCGATCAAAGAAGAGGCAACTGCGCGCGCTTTTCCGATTCTTTATAGCAGCATCAAAAAGGAACAAATCGAGTTTTCGAAAAAGAGGGTATTTATCGGAAATATGTTAATAGACTTTTGTAAAAATCAGAACAGCGAAGGGTTCACCGACTTTTTACGGAGTTTTGAAAACGTTAGTTTAAGTTGGACTCTTCGGCGCATTGCGAATGTTTGCAACAACCGCCGCAGCCAACTGCTGCACACAACTTATCAGCAATGTCTAAAGATCTTGATAGAAGAAGTACTTTACGTAATAAAAGAAACACAGGCCACATTTCACAGTCACGAATCAACTTTTTCCAACTGGCTTTCTACGTTTGCTAAAATACTTAGGACGAAAGCGCGATTGACTTGCAAAACAATTGATATTGAGAACATGAAAAAGTTCCAAATTGTGGAAAGTTTCTCATTTTTTACAACAGAATGTAACAAGATAATCTCAAAAGTTGCTCTAGAAATTATTCAATCTTTAGAACTTCCTACTCCAGGTAATGTAGACGAAACGATATCGTGGCTGTTGGAAGCTCCTTTTAAGCTTCACGTCTCATTGTCTGAAGATATTGAAGGTTGCAAAGAGCAATGTCCATTTTGCGGTGCTGTGTGTGACAAAGACATGTCTGCCCACGAAAAACATTCAGCAGCGCTACACTATCCTCAAGGTATTAATGGATGGCATAAACGAACTACGAAAGAACTAGTTACTAGGATATGTACTTCTTTAGTGGATTCGAACTGGAAATATAAAACTAAATCTTCGAACAATGCTAACCCAGAATATCGACCATTCAGAGATTACGAAATCGATTATCCAGACTGGTATATTCGTGGTGCTTTTGGAAGCGAGCCTACCGAGTTCTGGAAGTTCGTCTTCGCAAGACTAAATGAGACACTTGCAGAGAGACATGGCTGCAAGGAAGGCGATGTGCCACAGGCGTGGAATGAAATAACAATAGAGAATGCAATTGAAAGTGCCAAAACAATGTATCAACTAAGCGAAGTCGAATAACAGGATTAAATATTTTCAGGTATCAAATACAGGTTAATATATGTTCAGGACAGAGTGGTAAACAAGTCACTTCATGTAGCGTCAAGTCTAGCCATAGTCAGTGATTGGACTGATTCCAGTCACTGGATTGGGAAAAAGGCACAAGTTTCTTCACTTTTAAAAAGGCAAAAGTTTCTTCACTCTAAACTTTATGGCACAAGTCATGACTCGTTGCCAAATTGGCTCAAAGGAAAAATCAATTAATTACACTGGACTTAACAAGACATTGATGAGATGTGCAATCTAAACTAACTGTGTTAAGCCTACTCATATCTGTCTTCATAGAAGATCAAAACTTATTCATAACACGGTTAATATAGTGAAAGAATCTAACTAGCCTATCATTTAGTACCGTTTCCACTTTACACGGCAGAAAAATCCTATCTGTAGTGTCTTACTGTTGTTAATATAGTAGTTTAAATATTACTACAACAGCAGTCGAACAGCATCATTTTGAAACGTGCAAGAACGTCGAGACATCAATTGATTAAGTAGCATACCTTTTGGAAAGGTCTTTGGAATGAAAGTAAGAACAATTTCGTTATAGGTGCGGCGAATAGCAAGCCATATTTAGGAGGTTTGAATATCGTAGAGAGATGGAACTTCAAAGCAGTTGATGCACCAACGGGTTAGAATTACACATTAAAGCAGCATTTTGCGTCCTTTTCTATGATTGTTCTCAACCTCACTGACTCCACTATGCCATAACGACATACATAACTAGCTTATCTATTTAAGTCTTATTTCAAAAGGTGGCATAAAAGTCGAAAAATGTGCAACTTTCAACTTTATTTCTCTCCAAGATATTTTCCATTGGAATCCCAATAAACCTCGCCCATAATATGAATATATTAACACTACGAACGTCATTGACCAATACATAATACAACACCATGCTTAATTTGTGTACAGTCTATATGGCAGTTGTACCAGGAAGTTCCATAACAACTCCCTGTTGTACCAACGCAAAGTCTTGAATTAAGGCTCTTAACTAAACCTGCATCTCTGATTGGTTGAATTAAAACTAGTGGGTTGGGGGAACTGTATGCTTAATTATCCTTAATTACTCGCCAATTAAGTTGTTGGCAGGGAAAAACTTGGCTAATATCTTAGTTTGCTGTTTTGTGATTGATATATGTAAAACACTTGATGGACATGTCAAAAAAGTAGGAAACGGCGAGCAAACGCAAAATGCTGCTTGAACAGAAATTTCCATTAAAATTAAATATACCATTAATTTCCTTTTTTTCTTAAACTGACATTGCACCGTTAAATGAAGGATATAAATATGTTCTCAATCGAAAGGAAAATTTAAATTACTAACATTGTAAAACTTTATGGGATTATAACAGTGTTAATATTGCCAATGGTGTGTGTTTCATGTTTAATCAAGACTAATTACAGAATGCAAATAAATTAATTTTAGATTACACAGTATAATGTAATTATTACGATAATTTCTCTTTTGTTTTTGTTTATTTCGTTTTATATTAAAAATGCTTATACTAAGTAAGATTTTATACAGCAAATCATTTTTCTTCATTTATTTTAATCATACTTAAAATATTATGTTTTGTTTCTCGACACCTGTCATAAAAGCATAAAATATTCCTCTTTATTGAATATTTTTTCAACCTAAAAGTGAATATTTAATTACATGTCTACACAAATGGTCTGCTTAATTCAAAGCAAAGGGTCCTAAATTTTACAATGTTTATGTTTTTAGAAAGTCCATTGTTTATTTTACGTTCGTTTTAATAACACTCGTATGCTTCTATGCTTCATGTATAATCAATATTGTACACATCTTCGTGTTCAACATTTTATTTTGCATACTATTCATATAGAAGATGATACGTTTTATTTTTGTATGCATGGAGCAATATGATAGTTTGATTATATAAAGCAGGCCATGTTCCTTCCTTAAGCGACAACGGAACCAGCCAAAACAATGGATGTATATTGAATTATTTCAGACAAGACTTTGCTTACAGGCAATTATTCATCCTAAATTGAAACAATGTATATACGCTATTGTACAGGATTTTCTTTAAGGAAATATACGCAACGGGTAACATAATGATATTGTTCTTGTTTGATATGATTACAGTTTCTTTAATTTCTGGGTAAAAGTTAATTATCAAAGTAAAAATTACTGTCACTTTACAAGCAGTAAAGCTAATTTTTGTTTAAATACGTGTTTCAATATTGGGTGGCTTTGCAATGAAGATCACAATATATTTGGCCAATTTGATGTACTAAATATGCTAGTTGTAAATTGTATTAGAATTACACTCAATAGACGCATAGTTGTCTGTTACTATACTTAAATATGAATCCGTAGCCGTTGTTATCGTTTGTAGGAAAACAATATTTGTCGTTTGAACAATATATATATACTTTTTTATATTAATGACCTTGTTACTGAAACAAGTACAACAAAGCTGATGTAAACGAAATATTTGTAAATATTAACAAAGCACTTCGATAAATCAAATCGGGTTGGCATGGCTTAAGTTAAAGAGCAATTTAAACAAATTAACAAAGTTAAACATATATTACTGGAAAAACAACTAGATGCTTTACATACTGCAACAATACGATACACGTATTAATGTGTTTATGTGTAGGTGGATTGGTTGTTTCGTGAAAGGGGACTTATGTGTCTATTATTAGCCGGGAGTTTTGTATTGCTTCTTTCTTTTTCTTTTCTTTCTTGTATTTTCCACTCAAGCTGTTCTCTAATTGTTACGCTCTCAAAAGTTTGACTTTCTTCCATTCATTGAATAATTCCACTTGTCTTAAATACTCTCTGTACTTTGTGTTATTACGAATAAATCAATAAGAGAAATGAAAGCCAACGCACTTTTAATCGTTTTCTTTCAACACAAGCCTGTTTTTACTCCATCTGTTTACAAAAGATTACTTCGTCAATCTTAATTTCTTATTTGAAGTGAAATTTTAAAAGTAATAATAATGAAGATGACGATGATGACGATGACGACGACGATGATGGCGATAATAATAACGTTGATACCCTCTTTCTGTGTTTTAGTACTGTACGTTTCGATCATTTATAATTAACTAGCTTGTAAATGAGGTCAATGCCTTAAATAAGTTAAGTGGCGAAGTCAGATGGATAGGACAGAGGAGGGGGAGAGTGACCCCGTAAAAAGTGTCACGTATGTAAAGTCGTTTGCAATATTTAGATGTACTTCATATGATGGAAATGATTGGCGAATATTGAATTGAAGCCCTCTTATTGAAACAAACATTTCTCAAACGAGAGGGGATTCCCTCTTCTTATACCCCTCCCTACAATGGATGTGAGACAAATTCCCACTCACCCCAAAATCTAAATTGAAACAAAAAATTGTAGCGACGCAACCATGAGTTGAGATCAAATTAGGGGCATTCCCATGCCAAAGGCAAACACATTATTTCAAAAAATTACAGAAAATAATGTATAACAAGTACAAAAGGTACAGTGGTACAACATATACAGCCGAAAAATCATATTATCATTTTAACATCCAAGCACTCTCCATTTTCACAAAATGTCTGACAGAGATTTCTGGTGCACGCTCATAGATGATGAGTTAGGTATTCTGGAAATTATAGAAAATTTCCAGAATTTATTGAATGGTTTGTGATTCAGTTTGCAAGTTTGGCTTGTTATGTTTGTAGTATGATGGAGTTATTGTATTACATCTGTTTACTATTTAGGCAATGATGAGCCTTGCTATGAGTACGGAACAGAAATGTGTAATGTAAATTCAGGGAGCTGTCAGTGCCTACCTGAATTATGGATTCATCCTTTAGTACATTGACTTTGTATTGTTTTATGTTGTATGTATTAGCTCTGTGGTATATGTTTAAGTATCAGATTCTTGGTAACAGTCCATTATATAATTGTTAGGGAATGTCATTGTGTGGTCTTTGCTAAACTTGATTCAGTAGACCATCAGCTTCCCTGGTTCAGGTGGAGTCAAAGGTGACGACCGGGTAAGACTTAATCAGAGCTCTGGTGTAAATCATATTGGGATAGGGAGCACGTCGCGCCCCCCCCCCAATTTTCCCAAGGATAGGGTCACAGTATAAAATGTTCCTCTGCATTCCCGGGTTTATTTACTAAAGGTTTAGGCGCTACGCCAAGCAGGCTCAGAATGGATCGCATAAAGTATCATAGAATAAAATCATAAAAATCAAGTATTGTGCTATGAGATAAGTAGTTAGTAATGTGTATTATCATCTGCTCACCCCTTCCTCCCGATGAAATTTACGGATTTCATTTATAGCGTTAATCAAATGAGGAACTGCGCCCATACACCGCTGAGGCTATCAGCTTAGACAACAGATAAAAAAGGCCCGCAGCATTCGCTAATCTCCTTTTCAGACTCTAGTGATGCCTCGCAAGCAAAGACGTTACCTGGGAATGTGTATCATAAGAGTGGTATGTGTATGGGTACGCGCGCTGTCTGTAGGTTAAACCGCGAATGATGACATTTTGAGTGGTTTTTAGCTTTGCGATCGGTGTCGTGAGTGAGCAGGTATGATTTCGGTATCGAGTGTGAAGACGGTAAGTAACTTTCATAGTAATTTACAGATGCAGCGCCATTAGCCCAGGACTAGTAAATTTAGGGTAACATTAGACTAGCAAGTTGAAAATAGCCCAATAAGAGGAATGTACAGGTTTTCACTGTGATCAGAGAGAATTCAGCTGAGGCTAGCCTTGCTCTAGCCGTAAGAAGTATGTTTGGTGACGTTGGTCCCTGACTCTCCTGCCAGCTCCACAGAAGCAAAGAGGACTTCCAGCATCCTCGGACGTATAAAGACATGGCGTCGAAGCACCAGGAGTCAAGTCAGACTTAACCATTTGATAGTTTGTCACATTCATCGTGAGCGTCTGGCACATACAAACATCAAATAAATAGCAGATAAACACATCAGTAATTCCAGACGCCGCGACTTTCGGAAGATTCAAGTAAGAAGAGATAGCGTGAATGTATTCATATAACCATCATGGCTATTTCAATGTTCTTATGATACTATGTGTGTGCACAAATGTTGTTGACATCCCAATAACAAGTCGATTTCATTCTTGTGTGCAAAGTTTAAGAATAGTTCCGATATTTTGTTTTAGCTTCAATTGTTTTAATCATGATAAAGCCCTTAATTCCACCCTGGTGTTCAACAGTTTAATTTAAGTTTAATCACTTGTTAAATGTGAGTCCGCCCCTGGTTTCCGCCGACCCCTAGGCGGGTCCAGGACTCTATCCGATAAAGGCTTTGCGTCAAGGCGATCGCGATGTCCGCTTTGCTCACACTCCTTCAGTTTTATCCTTGATGAGTCATTAAGGTCCTCCAGCCCACGTTTTCAATTGGGATTGACGTCTATCAAATTGCAGTTTACTGTTTGTGTATTTATTATTCAGAACAAAAGTGATAACCTTGTTGCTCATATTAAAAGAAAATTACTTGTCCTAAATAAAACGCACAGTGATATCTTACATACATCGGTTCTTACATTATAGTCCAAACATAATGGAAAGGGAAGCAGGCCATCTGTCTGGGAGAATGTACAGAACGTATAGCACGAGCATAGGTAACATGTTAAAATACGGGTAATATTTACTGAATGATTCACAAAATTATTTCTTTACTTTCTTTCAAAAGATAGAAAAGGGTCAAGGGGAAAAGAGGTGTTGGAAACAGCTTACTTCCTTTCAATTTGGTGAACGATAAATCAATATTTTTTTTTAATCAATGAAATAAAAAGACCATGGTTTGTTACAATACTATTGTCGTCTTATGATTATCTTCATAAGGAGGATGACGTTTTTTTGTATTTTAGAAATTATGATAATAAAACATTCTCTTAGTTTACGTTTGTATTAAAAAAGCTTCACATACATAAAAGTGACCCTTTTGTTTACCAATGTCAAGTATAATCGACCATCGATAGCCTCCAGGGCTACCCAGTAAGATAACGGTAAATTTGATAAAATAATATACTTCTAATTTGTGAGATAATTTATATCTCTTCAAGAAGGTTCGCTCTACAAATTAACCTAGCTAGGATATCAAAGTGATCACGAGTCAAACAGATCTTAATTTATTTACCACGAGAAAGGATGTTAAACAGTTATTAATTCCAAAACAAAATTGACATCCACAAGACTACTTAAAAACTCTTCTTCTTTTTTTCTTTTTTCTTTGGACAACAACACCTAATAAGCTTGAGCTTCCTGTCTTAACTTATCGATGCTAGCACCCTGAGACATATCTATATACGTTATGATTCTTTATTTTCAGGAATGCTCAATCAATTTCGATTGCAATAATAAAAATGATCTGTTGTCATTGCAGAAGCCAGGCAGATCTCATCACTGATAATATATATATATATATATATATATATATATATATATATATATATATATATATATATATATATATCATACTCAAACAAACTTACATAAACATAAACAAACTTGATGAACCGATTCCACACAGAGATAACAGTAACTACTCTGACTCTTAAAGTTTTGTACCACATTAAACACGATATCGTGCCTTATAAATCGTTTACATCTGTAGTAGGTGCTATTTTGATGACAGTAAGAACTGAGGATATGTGTAATCCAACAAATTCATGAAACTGGATGTATTGGGAATACACAACGAGTACAAGTTAGAGTTAAATGTTTTGGCTATTTAAGTAGCATGACATCAACACTATTATAAGTACAGACAGATCATGAACGAACACGGACTATACATCACACTGTCACTTTCAATATCTCCCGTTACCCTCGCACTATCGATGCGAACATGTGATGTCTTTGTTATATTTTGGAAGCTTACTTCCTTATACGCAGAAAATAGTATGTCGGGTTTTTCCAACCAGTACGGATGCCGGTATTTATTTCCTAATGTTAATATTTCAACAAATATTAAGGTAAAACCAGACCTTCAAATAATATTGGATAACGCTTCAAGTCATTTGTTCTGCGAATAAGGTTTTCTAATTGCACTCCTTGCCTGGAATTGTTTATTTAGAGTAAAAAGTGTATACTAGTTTTCTATCTTTACAGAATGGCATTTACAATGCTCTGTATAGTCATTTGTGAGAAAATTCCATCTAGTCCTTTATATCGGCTGTGCTTTAAAATAATTGTTAAGTCAGCATAAATGTGCAGTTCAAAATTGGTGAGGGAACAAGGCGTTGCAAAACTAAACAGACCTTCAGGAGAGGATGGCATGTTTCTGGTGAAGTCAGAAAGATTTGAGAAAAAAAAAAGGTAAGGAAGAGTTCCTAAATCGAGGCTAAATCTAAGCTAAGCCTACCTGATTCATCACTGTATGGTATCGTGTATTACTTCATGCTGTTATGTTTAGTCTACAAGGTTTTCGTTAGTTAGTTAATGATAATATATATTTGCCCTCGAATCTTGGGAGAGCTTACACATTATAGTATGCATGCTATCACCCGCAAGTATATGACATATATACTTGTATTTCCGTACTGGAAAATTAATTTAGAGTTTTCAAACATACACTCTAGCATATAATGTAACATCCATGTTCTGTGGAAGAGTTTCTCTAAATCTCTATGACCACTTTGAACACGTGCTGCTCTTAAATAATCAAATCGGATACATTAATTTATATGGAATAATATAATCATATATATACAGAAACACTTAAAAGTGATTGTCCTTCTAATTGTGGAAGCAGCACTGCGATCGCATGTCTGTAGTATTAGTAGTAAGTTGAGTCTCGTCTATCCCACATGCTACAGTGATTAACCTTCGCCACGTATCAGGATCTTGCGCAAGCTCTATTACTTCCTCGAAATTGTTAATGTTTACGTCTGAAAATTGCGACTTTATTTTTCAAGCAAGGTAATCACAGGCCTTCCCGCACGTATTTAGCAGTATGTCTCAAACTCTCAATGCTTCTCTTAAAGCAACCTTTGCTGGCGCGTCCTTCTGGAGTCTTGATACATGCCGAAAATCTCAACCTTCTATGTGCGATTATGGATGACCAATGTGTTAGGTTGGTTTCATTGTAGAGTTCATCGTTTGATAACCAATTGTTATTGGTCCATCTGATGTTGAGAATATTACGAAATAGTCTCCTTTACAAAGTGTCAATTTTGCGATCAGGATCCTTCGTTGTGCCCCACAGTTCGCAATTGTACTAAAAAAACGCTCTTTAATAAAGCCCAAAATCCTAAGCTTAATATTTTAGGTTATGTTTTTGCTTTTGAAAATACTTGACAGTGTGTTGAAAGCACCGTTGGTTATACCAATTCTTCGGTTAATATCTTCTTCGGCCCCCAGCAAGCCTCATATTTACACTTCTTCCAACTTTCATTTTCAGCGCTGTCGCATGCTTTAATTTATGACGTTATTAGCTTGTTGTGCTTGCAGTTGTGGCCATTGCAACGGTTTCCACTGTAACATTTAATGTTCCTGAGTGATGTGTGTGATAAGTCAACGATGATTGGGTGATAGAGAGTGATTGGAAATCTTTATCTTCGAGAAGAGTAAAACGCTATGATATGTGTGTATATGTGTGTAAGCCTGAACCCTGGCTTCATTACTTTATGTAATTTATGACGTCAATAAGATCAAACGCAGAGATCAAAGGTCAAACAAATAATAACAACATTTTGGCACAGGGCCGATGGATAATATTGGTAGGTATGCGCCTAGGCAAAGGTTGTAGTGATGACACGACTTATGAAGTCACTGGGTCAAAATAAACGATCAACTGTCAAATAACCAATAAACAACATTTGGCTATAACGCAAGCGGATACAAATGGCGCACAATGCATTCCATGTTAATACTTATTATTCATGTTTTCTCAACGGTTTCGTTTTCTGGTCATTATTGCAACCTACATTTGTCTATGTGTAACTGAAAGTAAAGGCTCGTGGCGTACGCTAAAACAATATTTCTAAAGTAGTAAGGATGTGTGAATTCTAAGGGTTTGTAGCCACACCAAACTTAATGGTTATCTTTCTCTGTTTAATGAAGGAATACTGGTTTTTTTTTCTCAAGGAATCTCAATGAATCAAAAAATCCCCACCCACTCCGGCCGGCAAGAATTTGGAACACCCCGCCCCCCCTCCCCAAAAAAACCCCACCAGTCTATTTTTAATGAATATCGATCCAAGCACAAGAGTGAGGTATAAAATATTATTTCTATACTTGCCACTGAACAACCCCAGAACCTTGTGTCAAGACTTGAACGCCTTTTTTTTAGTTTTTGAATCTTTTGTAGAATGTATATGTTTTTTTCTTTGCCGTCGTTTATAGGAATGATGACGTGTTAATGTCTTCTTCAATTCTGAAAGATTTTTTTTCTTGTTTTGAAGGTTAAATGTGTTTCTATTTGCCTGTTTACTTAGCAGGCGCAGGAAGCGATGAAGTCATATGTATGTAACGTTCCCTGAAACAAAACTGCATGCAGTAAATTTATTCTTAATACAATAGAACGAAAACAAACATACCAGATGATGAAAAAGCCATGGGTGTGAACAAAGTATGATTATCTCTTGTAAAAGTAAAAACGCAACGAGCATGAGTTCGAGTTCACATTTTTTGCTGTTTAAGTAACATGACTTCAAACACTTTTATGAGTACAGAATAGTACAAGAACGAACACGGACTATCTATATGTACATCACACTTATTATCCCCAGTCTTTTCTACTTCGATACTTTAGATGGTCACCAAAGCATTAAATATGTATTCGATTCACGTATGAACCTCAATATGATAATCTCTTCATAATAATCTTTCCGCATATATTCTGCCGCACCACACACAACTACTTACATGAGTTCTTAATCATCGTACATCGTTAAAACAATATTTATGAAAATATCGATCGTCAATTCCTCACCCTCTTTAACTTTGCACTTACTTGGCAATGTTGCCTTTGTCCTTTATATATTCATTATATTGAATAACAAAACAGCAATTACAATTCTGTATTATTGTACAGTAATGGTAAACTTGTGCCCTGTACACTTGTGCATCGGTACTGTATACTTGGATATTGTATACTGTACACTGCATACTTGTATACTGCATACTGTATACGTGTAAAGGCCTACTGTATATTGCACCGCACACACTGAAATCATAAGTCATACATTTTCCGTAACCCTCTCACTATCGATACATACACGTGATATCCTCATTATGTTTTTAAAAGCTTCCTTCCGCATACGCACAAAAGAGTATATCGGGTTTTTCCAACCATCACGGATGCCGCTATTTATTTCACAGTGTTTATATTTCAACAAATATTAAAGTAAAACCTGACCTTCGAATAATATTGAATTACGTTTCTAGTCATTTGTTGTGCGAATAAGGTTTTTTAACTGCACTCATCGTCTGGCATCGTTTTTTAATAGAGAAAAAGTGCTGAGGCGGAGCTAGGGGTATTGGTCATGGGGGTGAGAATGGTCTGTTGGGGCGCTTTCGACACTATCTAAATAGAGCGCCACCACAGGTTAGCACGGGGCGTACAGACAATTTAGTAAAGGTACTCCCTAGATCGCAGGAAATCACCCTTTCCGGGCCCTAGCAATTTGCAGATGCCCAAAGAATAAATAGGTGTCATCGCCATTTTGTCAGTAAATTACACCAACAAAAGTTTCAAAAGCCAATAGGTATTTGAGAGCGCAATACAAAAGTCAATAATCGCGAGTAAGTAAAAAGCTGAAAAGGGCGCCAGCAGTCCATTTGAGTCCGTCAGGGGTGCATCCGTCCCCTCTGACTGTATGGACGTTCCGCCACTGAAAAAGGATGCTAGCTTTTAATCATCAGAGAATGGCATTTACAATGCTCTGTAGATTCATTCGTTAGGAAAGTCCATCTAGTAATTTACATCGGCTGTGCTTCAAAATAATTGTCAATCCAGTTGAAGTGCAGTTTAGAATTGGTGAGATAACAAGGCCATGTACAACTAAATAGACCTCCAGGAGGGCCTGACCCTTTTCTAGTGAAGTCAGAAAGATTTTAGGAAAGATGGTAAGAGAGAGCAAACAAAATCTAAGCTAAATCTGGACTAAGCGTAACTGTGATATCATTGCAGGAATTGTATGTTACCTCATGCTGCTATGCCCAGTCTTCACGGTTATCGTGAGTTAGTGATTGGTTATAGCTTATTGCCCTCAAATCATGGGTACTTGCAAATTTAAATAAGCAAGCTGTCACCCGCAAAAAAAATATGATATATGCTTGTATTTCCGTACTGGAAAGTCTAAATTAGAGTTTTGAAATATACATTCTAGCCTATAATGTAACATGAATGTTCTATGGAAGAGTTACGCAATGACCGCTTGGATCTGGTGTTGCTCCTAATTAATCCAATCGGATACATTGTTTTAATATAGGATAATATAATCAAGTATATATGCTAAAATATTTTGGAGTGATTGACCTTCTAATGGTAGAAACAGCTCTGCGATCCCAACGCTGTGGCATGCTACACGTTATGACTTTATAACCTCGTTGTGTTGCGGCTGTGTTGTAATACTGATGATATTAACGTCGTTTGCCGGGGACAATGTATTACGAAATGATTGAACATCACTTTTGGCAAAAACAGTAATGTTCGGGAGGGTGATAATCAAATCAGGAAACCGCCTGTTATCTACAACATTATATGTGAACAGAAACTCATGAGGCATGAGGTATTGTAGTTATTTGGTCACTACACATTATTGCATGATATGTGAGCAGAAAAGTATGGAGACCATGACAGCTGAAGAACTGAGAAAACAAAAAACTTGAAATGAATGATAAGTTAAATGACTTACTACAATAGTCCAGACGAAATTGTTTGAGAATATTTTGTACCAAGCGAGAATACCTATGACAAGATTGTATATCTGGCAGAGAAACTTAATGTAAAAATTGAAGTGTGGACATTGATTGGAAACAAATATCATCCTAAGTTGTAGAGTTGAATGTAATGACATATGTATGTCACGTTACTTCAAAACAAAAGCGCACGCAGTAAATTCATGCTTATTAAAGTACATCAAAACTTACTTCCTCATCCGCAAAAATAACATATCGGGTTTGTTCAATCAGTACGGATGCCGCCATGTATCACGTTATGTCGACATGTGAACATGTGGTGTCTTTTTGAAGCTAACTTCCTTATACGCAAAACTAGAATATCGGGGTTCTCCAACCAGTACGGATGCCGTTATTTACATCCTAATGTTAATATTTCAGCAAATATTAATGGTAAATCGGACCTCCTGATTATTAAATTACGTTCAACCCATTTGTCCTGAGATAAGATTTTAAAGTGCACCGATTGCCTGAAATTGTTTTTTAAGAGTGAAAAAGGGAGATACTAGCTTTTAATCTATCACTTGCAAAGAAATATGACATAAACTTGTATTTCCGTACTGCAAAATCTAATTTAGAGTTTTCAGATATACACTCTTACATATAATTTAACATGCGTGTCCTGTGGAAATATTTCGTTAAACCTCAATGACCACGTTAGTTGTGGAAGCAGCACTGCGATCGCAACGCTAAGGCATGCTTCAATTTATGACTTTGTTACCGTGTTGTGTTTTCAGTTGTACAGTAATATTGATTACTTAAACGCCATTTGCCGGGGACAATGTATTACGAAATGATTCAACATCACTTTTGACGAAAACAGTAATGTTCGGGAGGGTGATAGTCAAATCGGGAAACCGCCTGTTATCTACAACATTATATGTGAACAGAAGGGCATGAGGCATGAGGTATTGTAGTTATTTGGTCACTACACATTATTGCAGCTGTCTTTGTGGAAATGTCAACGGTTGCCATGGTATTATGGTAACATTTAATGTTCTAGAGCAACGAGTGCCATAAGTCAACCATGGTAGGGTGACTGATAGTGATTGGATATCTTTATCTTGGAGAGGAGATAATAGCTGTCTGTGTGTGTGTGTCTATGGTGGATGTGTATGTGTGTGTTAGCCTGAACATTGGCTAAAAACTTGGGTAATTCATGACGTCATATGATCAAAGCTCTGAAGTCAATTTAAAACAACCAAATAACAACATGACAACAAAGAATAAGAAGCAAATTAGAATGGGAAAATGGCAGAAATTATACAACCCGTGTGTAGTATATCAGACTCTGCATGCCAAAGCCAAAGTCAACATCTGGAGCACTCAATCTTGACCGACACTTATACTTGCATGATTGGGGAGAGGTAACTGTGCTGGTTGGACTAAAGATGCAATCCTAAGAATGGAGGGTGAAATGAACACTAAGCATTCCATCATGGAGACCGTATGGCACTTTGAATATCTTGAAGCAGAATAAAGCCTTAATTCATTGACTCGTCTGTAGGCGATTTGTGTGATGATCTACTACCTAAAAAAAAAAAAAGGAAATCGAAGCACTGACAGTGACATCCGTTGATGATGATCGTTCTCAAAGAGTCGGAAATAATTCTCATCATAGACGACCTCATGGGATCATCGTCAAATTCACAACGTATGAGACCAGAAACGACTTAATTAATACTGAAGTTGTTCAGGGACAGTTATCAAAACGATTTAGGATGTGTAAACCAACTGCTGCTCCAATAAACAAACAACCACCCTGCCAGTAAAATAGCTAGAACAAAGAATGGAAAAATATTCGCCATACGAAGAAAAGACAAAGATGAGATCATTGTCAGAATAAGGAATATCAGTGACGCTCAAATTCTATAAACTTACAAATTGTGATGCATAACCACAATATTGCTCCCATTAACGCCGACCTATCACTAATTATCTTAGACTTGACTTTCCGTTGTGTACTATGTCTTTTGATCCAGTTTTTTTTTTAACCTTTACATGATCGCTAAATATCTCACACTTGGTATTCCTTTGTGTAGTATTGTCCTTTTATCCAGGGTTTCTTTTTCCCCGTAACATGATTGCTAAATATCTCACGCGTGGTATTCCTTTGTGTATTAATGTTCTTTAGTCTAGGTTTCTTTACCCCTTCGGAATCGCTGAACCGGTTCACACAGCGAGTACAGTAACAACTGTAATCTAAAACTTGTATACCACAGTAAACACTGAAACGTGATGATAAATATGATAAATCGGTAGCATGTGCCATTAGGTTTACTGTAAGAATTGAGGATATGTGTCATCCCACCAAATGCATCAAACTGGATTTCTTTGGAATTACACATATCCTCAATTCTTACTGTAATCCTAAGAGCACATGCTACTGATATAAATCACGATCCGGTCTTTACAAAACTTTAAGATTTAAAGTAGCTACTGTGTTCTCTTTGTGTATCGAGTGCATCGCTAAGTATCCCAGACTTGGCTTTCCTTCTTGTAGTATTGTTCTTTCATCCAGGTTTCATTTCCCCTCACATGCTTCCTTTTCTTCCATTCTTTGTGTAGTTTACAAATCTCTTGATCTACAAGCGCGACTTGTATATCATAAATATTAGTAAGTTACGTAGTACTTGTGTTAAAGAAGGCCATTCAAAGCAAGCACCTGCGTTGTCACTTCACTTCACGTCTTGCGTATCAGCCACTATTTGTACTATGGAAATTGGAATCATAGTTTCTTCCCTTTCTACTTTTTTCTTGTTTTTCTTTTGTATATTTGTTTCTATATCATAGAGGTTTTACATCAACTCAATACTCGAGCTTAACTTGTTTATTCCTTAATATTATAAAATTTTGAACAATAGTATTTTATGTTCGATCATACGACTCCCGAAACTCATGATGAGATGCGTTTAATCCAGACAT